>NW_024070192.1:9937595-10042248 GCF_014754425.2 Oryx dammah | reverse complement strand
AGTTCCATGGAGGATTGGAGGGTCTGAGGGATGTGACCCCAGCCCCTGAGGGCATACCCAGAGCAGCAATGGAGCCAATGTCCAGCTCCTAATCCCCCACCCCAGACAGGGACCCCCTGCTTGCACATGTCATGTTTTTATTCATCTATCTAAAAGCAAGGATGTGGGTCTCTTCCATTAAAATGATAGTGGTGTTTGCTTTAAAAAAGTCACTGATACTTCTTGAGGAAAATCTGGAAAACTGAGAAAAGTATAAATAAAGATGGAGCAACAGGAAGCTCCCTTAAGTGACTTGTGAGGATTTAGGGCGATAAGCACAAAGTCCAGTTAGAGCTCAGGTCTGTCTCGACTTCACCTCAATCCCCGCTGTGGCCCATACTCCCACGTTTGTCCCGAGGCCAGGAGAGGGCTCAGTGGTCCCGGCTGTGGCTCAGCAGTGGTCAGCCAGCTCACGCCGGGGCAGCTGTCACACAGCAGGGTGGTGGCCGGGAGGTGCAAAGGACGAGGGAAGATGTCAGCTTGGGATAGAGGCCAGTGAGAAGATTCCGCCCACCACCATCCCTGGACCTTGATGCTCTTGAAGTCGGACCCAGGGCTGGGAAAGCTCAAATCCAGCGCGCTTTCTGAGGCTTGGGCAGCCTGGACCGGGCCCATCACCCTGGGGGCAGGAAGCAGAGGCCAGCGTCCTGCGAGGGTGAGTGGTCGCTGAGCTGCTGAGAGAGAGGATCCAGGCTCCTCCTCCCACTCAGCATTACCTCCAGCAAGAATCAATACGTTGTAATTAGCAAATGTTATCTATTAGGCCCAGCTCTGAAAAACTTGCAGTAATTGTGTAAAAAAAGCTGCATTAACACAGCAACACGGCCTGGAGAGGGAGGGGCTGGTGGGGGGTTGGTTCCAGGAGGGAGGCCATGTTCCCAGTCCCCGGCCTCCCACTAGCCCCCACCCCGCACCAGGCCCCTCCCACTAGCCGCCCCCACCACCCACGCCACACCAGGCCTCTGGGGATGCTTCGTCCAGGCTCAGTCCCCAAAGCGTGAAAAGCGCTCGTCCAAGGCAGGAACCAGGCCAGCACGATGGCCAAAGGCTGGATCCCACCTCGTCAAATGAGGTGTTTTTTAAAATACTGTCTGCCATATTATTTTAATATCTCTTCCACCGGTTCTTAGGAGAAAGAGTATAGTCTGAGGCAGGCCCATGTCCCATCCACGAATCACCAAAGTGAAATCTCCTCCTTGGATCCGACGCCTGCTTCCCTCGCTGTGGCAATGATCCAGGAAGGGAGCCGTCCATGCCATCACCCACTACCCACACAGCCCCCTCGGGCCCCACTCTCATCTCCCAGCGCCTGTGGGAGGGAGTTCAATCTTTGCTGAACTGGGTGGTGACGGGAGCTCAGCTGCTAAGGGGGAACGTGATGCTCTCCAGGGCTCTGGCTGGAGGTGGGAGCCCAGGCATGCCTCCTCCCAGCCACGTGCTCACGAGCGCCACGTTAGGATTCGTGGACACTGGATGCCCCTGCCTGCTCGAGCTCCTTCCATCATAAAAATATTCGGCATTATATTTTATGACTGCGTTGGTATAAGATGAATATATTAATATACATTGAAACATTGTCCTCAATCTAAAAGCATTTATTTCTTCTGGTTGTAAAAGAAATTAAAACATTTCTGTGGGCCTGGCACTATGCCTCCTGAGTCTGTCTGATGGAGAAGTACCCTGCTCTCTCCCTCAGGGGTGCTGGAGATTAGCACAGCCCAGCATCCTCAGATCTCCAAGTTGTTTCCCAGTAGCTGCTGTCCACCCAGGCAGCGGCCGTGGGTTCAGTGGGGAGCTCTGGAGAGTAAGTTTGCACGGCTCAGGGTGAAAAGGTTGGCGTCCAGTGCCTTCCTTGTGCCATGGACCCCCCAGGAGGCCTTGGGCTTCTCCTGTGGCGCTCCCCAGGGGACTGAGAGCAGATGGACAGATGGAGGAACCACGTGACCTCAAGAGCCCTCCCATCTCAATGCAGACACAGAGAAGCTGGATGTCCCCCCTGCCCCCACCATCACCGCCCAGTTTGGAGCTTCCTGGAGCAGTTGAAAGACCTGAATCTAAGGGGATGGAGCTGACTTCCAAGTCCAGCTCTGTTTCTTAAGTCACAATTTGGCTTCCCTGAGTCTCAGCTTTCTTACCCATAAAATGGGCGTGAAAGGGCCTTGGTGAGAATGTTGCATCGCTCAGAGAGGCCATCGCTGGGCACTGTGTGCAGTGCAGGGACACAGGGCGTGGTGGCCCGTCGCTCAGTCGCGTCTGACTCTTCACGGCCCACAGGCGGCAGCCCGCCAGGCTCCTCTGTCCGTGGGATTCTCCAGGCAGGAACACTGGAGTGGGTGCCGTTCCCTTCTCCGGGGATCTTCTCCACCCAGGGAGCCGAACCCGTGCTTCTTGGGCCTCCTATGCCTCCTGCCTCGGCAGGTGGATTCTTTACCTCTGCGCCACCTGGGTGGTCGTGATTATCCCAGCTTGAGTCTTAACGTCTTTGAGAAGAAAACTGACTTCCTGGGTTGGGATTTTCTGGCATTCTTTCTGATGGGCCACACTGTCAATGACAGGGTATTTCACTGGAGCTTAAGAGAATGAGATGTTACATAGCATAACTGACTCAATGGACATGGATTTGAGTGAACTCCGGGAGATAGTGGAGGACAGGGAAGCCTGGCGAGCTGCAGTGCATGGGGTCACAAAGAGTCGGACATGACCCAGCAACTGGCCACGATTTGGTGTGCACCTGTGTATGTGTGTGTGCGCGTGTGTGTGAGCACACGTGTCCGTGTTTCTCTGTGTACTTGTGTCTGTCTCTGTGTGTGTGTGTCCCCGTGCACCTGTGAGTGTATCCCTGCATACCTCTGTGTGTGTCCCCATGTACCTGTGAGTGTATCCCTGCGTACCCCTGTGTGTGTGTCCCCGTACACCTGTATTTGTGTATGTCCCTGTACACACACAGGCAAAAGCAGCCAGGTGGTGAAGGTCTGGAGCATCGCCACAGAAATAGCCTAATTAGGGAAATGAGTATTTAGAAGGAGGGGAATATTTTTTGCTTGATCAAGGATATTTCCTCCCCCTGCAATTTCTGTAAAACTATTTGGAAGACAACACAGGAGGCCCCAAACTTGACCAACGACCTGGTGGAAAGTACCGTGAGTTTCACCACCACTGAAGCTGGGGCTGGTGGTGAGAGGGGCTGGAGGGGGTGCCTGGGCTCAAGGTTTGGGCGGGGCAGGCAAGGGAGAGGAGGGCTTGAAGTGCCGGGGTGCTGTGTTCTCGAGAGAGCTCCCTGACCCTCCTGGGACAGGGGAAAGGACTTGCAGGCAGATGTACAAAGGATCAGACAACTTGATTGTCTTTGCGCTTGGGCTGACCTGTGCCAGAGGGACAGCTGAGAAATGGGGCAGAGGACAGAGGTCCGCACCTGTCCTCACCGGCCAGCCTCTCCGCTGTGTGGCAGCTCCCTGTCCTGCCCCGGGGCCTGGCTCTCTGCTCCTCGGTGGGGTAAGGTGGTTGAACACACTCACAGAAAGCTGGGCCAGGCAGACCACTGGTAATTTAATTGAACCACTTTGTTCACAGTGGATTATTACTTCTCTTGCAATGTTTTGAAAAAGAATTCAGCTGAACGCTTGGCTTTA
Organism: Oryx dammah; assembly: GCF_014754425.2. Lineage (NCBI taxonomy): Eukaryota > Metazoa > Chordata > Mammalia > Artiodactyla > Bovidae > Oryx > Oryx dammah. The sequence goes on along the minus strand of NW_024070192.1, from coordinate 10,038,580 downwards.
TGTGGGCACTGGGGGCAGCGGGGTGTTCCTGCCTCTCGAGCACCGGCATCTTTCCATCTCGTAAGCTCCGGTCACCCCAGGCTGGGCCAAGAGACAGTCCTGCTGGTCTTGGCAGGCCCCCTGCCACCCCCACCCCTCCACCTCCTTGCCTGTTTCATCCAGAGCATCGACTGGCTTGCTGGTGCCACCGCGGCTGGGAAGGCAGCATCAGGAATGGAAACTTGATCTTTCTCTCCTCCCAAAATAAAACGTGAGGACAGGGCACCCTTTCCAACCAGGACTATGGGAGGTGGAGACTGAGCCAGGGAAGGTGTGCTCCTGGCCCTGGGGGGCTGTGAGAGCAAAGAAGCGGAAAGTGTGTCTACCCCGTTGAGAAAGGATCACCTTGTGTCAGGGAGAGGGAGGCCTGTGGTGCTTTTGGACGCCATGTCCAGGAATAATCAGTGTAATAGTTGCTGTTAACAGCTGCTGTTATAGGTATTGAGTACTCACTGTCTTCTGGATACAGTTCTAAGGGTTTACGCAGAGTAATGCACTAAATCCTCATCCACACTGTGAGGGATGCATAACCATTACCTCATGTTATAGCTGAGAACATGAAGACCCAGGAAGGCTAAGTAACTTGCCTGAGGTCACACAGCTGGTATGGGCCAGGGGCATGGTTCCAACCCAGGCATCTAGCTGCAGAGTCTGAGCTTGTAACCCCTGTGATGCCTCAGAAGCCGAGTTTTGTCACAGGACCAGGTGTTTTACCGGGAGCAGCTTAAAGGATTCTTTTGAGCAAGAGTGAGGTCCTGGGAGCAGCAGCTCTGTACCACCACCCCCCGCCAGGGTCCCCCTCACTCTCTCTGATCGCTGCCTCCTCTCCAGACCAGGTCCCCAGCCCCCTGGGGCTCCCGCTGAACCGTCGAAGCGGCTTTGTGCCATTGAGAGACACCCTGTGTTCCCAGAGTAATGTGACATCCCTGGGGGCTGGGGACACAGCTCTCCAAGCCCCAGTCTTTTGGTCAAGAGCCCCTGGCCACCCACCCTGTGATCACTTTACCACTTGCCCAGCTATAGGGAGACAACTGTGTGTGTGTGTGTGTGTGTGAGAGAGAGAGAGAGAGAGAGAGAGACGTATGAGTGTGTATGTGTTTTCTGTCTCCCCAGCTGGGCAGCAGCTTCTCAGGGACAGGGGCAGAATCCCTCCTGTCCCCTCCTCACCGCCCCTCCACCTCAAAATTGCAGAGTGAGTCAATCAATGTGTGGGAAACGATTTCCCTCCACCCTCTCCTGGGGAAACCTTGTCTTGACCAAATGACTGGGGGTTGCTGTGTCCCCATCCCTGGGATGTCACGTTCCTCTGGGAACACAGGGCACCTCTCAATGGCATGGAGCTGGTTTGATGGCTCAGGGGGAGCACCAGAAGGCTGGGGGCCTGGCTGGAAGAGGAGGTGGCAGTCAGAGAAACAAGAGGGGGACATTGGTCAGCAGAGCTGTGGGGGCCTGAGACGGGAACCAGGGGAGGGGAGCCTGGTGGAGCTGGGGCAGGCAGGAGTGAGGAAGAAGCTGGGGCTGGAGTTCTTCGGAGAAGGAAACCCTGGGCTGAGGGGGCGGGTGCCCCTCCAGGATGGAGGCGGAAGAACTCTGGGATGTTGTATGTAAATAGAGTTCCTTTAAATCAAATCATATTCTCAGTGCACTGGGGGAAGCTCAGTCAGTAAAGAAATCTTGCCAGAAGTCTTTTCCAAAAAAACAGTGCTTGTGCTTGATGCAAACCATCATTCTTTACTTAATTCATGTGTTTTCAAATGGAGTGTTCTTAAAGCAGGGCACATCTAAATAGTTCAAAGAAAACCCCCAAATCTTACAAACGTGAAAAAAACAATGGCTGTGTGTGTGCCAGTGTGTGCAAACCCTCTCTTGCACCTACCTGGGTGCCTCCAGCGAGGGCATTTTCTCATTGCTCAGTGCAATTTAAATTAAATGTTTAAAAGCCCTTCCTTCCAGTTTTTATTTGCTGGCCTAAGTCTTCCGCAGCAACTAATTAGCTTAATGAGTTTTCTTAACTCTTGGCTGTTAGAAAACCGTGTTTTTGCATGGAAACCAGTCCTTTCTGAAGGAGAGGGTCTTGGCACTTTGTGCCTGGACGCAGCGCCTCTGTCCCTCTCTCCCTGCACACCAGCTCCTCCCCACCCACACCCTCCACCCCAGGCCCCAGCTCCGGGGGAGGTGGTCCCCCTATCCTGTTCAGGAGCCCCGGCCCTCTCTCTTTATCACTGTCGCCGGCCCCAAGCCCCTCACACTGTCTCCAGGGTGTTGTCTCTCCCTAGGACCTGCCTGGTGTGGAGGAAACAGCCCCACTGTGAGCTTAAAACCCATCACAGAACAACAGCCAAGAGGAGCTGGTTCCTGTGGAGGGAGGAGGGGTCCAGCGGGCCCCCTCCTCCCACACCCGCCCTTCCAGGCATTCTGTGAGCCTCTTTCCTGGGGAACACTAGCCCCGCTGCAGAGCCTCCTGTTGAAGCTGTGAATGGCCTGAGCACGGTCAGGCCAGCCCTGCTCTGTCAAGGCCTCCGATGCAGTATTTGCTTAGCCCCAAAGGCTTGTGCAAACAAGCATCCTTTTGCCCCCTCCGATCCATTTTATGGAAACTGAGAAGAAACTCAGAGCTCAGACTGCAGAGATGCAAGGTTGCCGCTGGCTTTGCTGTCTGTCCCTCAGAGCTTCGGGCAAACTATTTCCTTCCACAGATATATTCCCAAGAACCCTCAGCAGGCAGGGCGGGTGGGCAGGCAGGGTCCATGGGCAATCCCCTCCTCTTTGGGGGTATTTTCTCCACACGGAAGTTGGGGGCTGGCTAGGTTTTTAGGGTGCCGCTTATGAGAGTGTGGGGACCTTGGTGGGGAGAACATGAAGGGCTGTGAGTCAGTGTAGTGTTTACCTGGGAATACAGCTGGATGGGCCAGCTAATCGAAAAACAGCACGGAGAAATGGGGCTCAGGCCTGCAGTGGTCCTTCCCCCAGAAACCAGGGACCTTTGAGCTTTGGAGACCAAGCTTCTGAGCTGCCTGACAAGAGTCCACGCTCAGCTTCCCCTTGGAAATAAAATCTGGGCAAGCCTGGCCCACCTGCTCCGGGGGCTGGGATCTCACTATGGCAGGGCGGCTCCGGGCCCTGCCGCCCCTTGGTCTTCTTTGGCCCTCGAGCTCCACCCCTGTAGCCGACACCCACCACATTCTCCACCCTGAGTCTCTGCATCACTGATTAATTCTCACGTCCCATGTCCCACACTCTGACCGGAAGAAGATGTAGGAACAGACTCACGCTGACGTAGGTCAGCTTCCTGTTCAGCTGGGAGGACAAAATATCACCCACGGGGAGCTTATCGACAGCAGATACTGCTCAGAGTCTGAGACCAGGGAGCTGGCACAGTCTGGGGAGGGCTTCTCTCCTGGGACACCCTGCTCGTGTAGTGGAGGGGCGGGGGTCTCCTGGAGCTTTTTTATGAGGGTGCTGAGCCCATTCCACCATTTGATCACCGGCACACCAGCACCATAAGCAGGATGTGAGGCACCAGCAAGGGGTTCTGCCGTCCCAGGGGAACTAGGGGGCACCACGTGGCAGTGACTGCCCAAACTTTGATGTTGTGGGGAGGCCGTCTAGAAGATTCCCTTGGACATACAAATGCCATCTTTGATGCTTCTTCCCTCTCGAACCCTCCAGGCTCTGCTCCTGACGAGACACGTTGGGGGGTTGAGCATCTCGTGTGACCTAGGAGTAGGGGGCACCAGGAAAGGGGCTTGGCCTCTGGTGCCCCCCAAACCCTTCTGCCTAGGCAGGCCCTGGATGTGTCTCCCCTGGATCAAGAGCCTTCCCTTGTGGTGGGACCCCAGACTTCATCCGAGTGAAGGGAACGTCCGTCAGTCCTGGAGGGCCCACTTGTTGATGTCCAAGACCACTTCCTCTAACACTGTGTAGCCTCCCATTGTGCGGGCTTCCTGTGGGTGGGGAAGTGGGGGGAGGAGGGGAACAAGGCCAGGAGACAAAGACTTAGATGCTCGTTCACATGTTTTATGTCCTTCGGGGTCAGACACTGTCACCCAGAGCTGCAGAGAAAGCACCCTGGGCTGGAACACAGGACAGCACAGGAGGCTTTGGCCAAAGGTTCTCTCAGGAGGGGACAGGGCTCGGGAGAGTCAGCAGTGGCGACAGCAGTCACCGCCCGGGACAGAGTGAACCCCGGTCACGGCGGTGGAGGACGTGCTGTGTGTGAACTAGTGTGGAACACTCGCTACCATGACATCAGCTGTGCCCCCAAAGTACACGTCTGGCGTTTGGGCATGGAGGGCTTGCAGGGCGAGTGAGACTGTCAGTCAAGTGTCGGCGCCGGCGTGTGGCAGACGCCCAAGGAGTGGGCCGCCCTCTGAGCCCCTCCCCACTGGGGATGGCGGCCACGGAGCAGGACTGACTAGGCCAAAGTTTGCTGGCTGCCTAGTCCTCGTACCAGATGCTGTGGGGTTGCTGACACCCAGGCTGAGAGGGAGATGATCCTTCTAGCTTTGTGGTCACTCTGCTTCATGTGAGCCCCGATCATTTCAGAAAACAGGTGGGCATGGGTGTGGAAAGAAGGAAAGTCACCCTGAAAGAGAACCTGTGAGAACCCCGGAAGGAGAGACTGTCCACTTCTGCTGGGGAATTGTATCAGCGAGAACGTTTGTCCCCGCACCTCCCTTCTCCTGAGTAGGAAACGAACGCAGATCACATTGCAACTCATCTTCCCATGTGCTGAGAACCCACTGTGAGGATTTCAGGAGTCTGTGCTCCTGCCCTGCTGTTCCTCTCGGGCTGGAGTTAACTCCCCTCCCTGCATGCACGCAGAGGTGTCCAGAGTGCCCCAGCCACGGAGGCAGAGAGCGCCCATCTTGGCAACCTCCTCAGTGCCCTCTCCTAGCACAATAGCTAAAGGGTTTGTCTGCCTCGGCGCCCACCACCCCTTCCCACCCACCTCTGCTGCTCCCCACAGGGGTCTGGCGCCTCCGTCCTCTCCTCCTCAGGGTCCTGGGCAGGGCTGCTGGAGGGACGGTTTCCAGCTGTTCCCTCGAGTCTTATCCCAGCTGAGCTCCCAGCCAGAGAGGGGCTCCCTTCTGTTTACCATCTCCTCCTCTCTCTCCCTCCTGGCACCTGCCACCCAGGGCTCACATGTGGTCGTCAGTGATGCTGGGCAACGAACACATGGATCTGGCCAACATAATTAGCATTTTGAGCAAGAATCAGGCAGTGGGCAAAGATCTGGGCACCAGAGGAGGGGGAGCAGGACAGGAGTGAGAAGAGGAGGGGGAGGATGAGGAGATGAGGAAGGGGCACCCACTCGGGAGGACCAGTGCGGACGGCTGGCCACACTAGTGCTTGGGGCAGAAGCCTCCCAGCTCCGGGCACATCTTCTCCGTGTGCTGGTGCACACTTGCCCCCCTCTAATGGAGCAGGTGCTGGGCCAGTGGTGAAGCAGGCCAGCATCAAGTGTGTGCAGTAGAGGCATCAATAAAGCACTGCATGTTGGGAGGCCGGCTCGCACACTGGCAGGCGGTGGGAGCTGGAGAGTGGCACTCTGTTAGTGACGCTTTGATTTCTCAGGCTCTGGGGACACCGACTTTGATAGATTGCCTTATGGCACGGGCACAACATACCGTAAAATAACAGCTCACTTCCTGAGCAGGCGTAAGCCGCTGGAGCCCACCCATTCCTTTAAAATTAAATACTTTACAGAAAAAAAATAAAGCTTGGGGAAGATAGATCCGCAACCCGTGGTGCCAGTGGCCGGTCGTGCTGTGGGTTTCACACGTGCGAAGTGTCGGCTTTGCCAATGATGGTGCCCGAGAGGTGGCTGGCCCACCTTCCAGGAAGGCCAGCACAGTGCCTGGTTTCTGCTTGGACTGCAGGCTGGTCCTGGGGTTGCCTCCGTCAGCCATCTAGTTCGTTCTACTAGTGTCTGGGATGCTTCACTCTTGCTCTGTTGCTCTGTAGACTCACACCTTGCTCTCCATGGTGCTGCTTTCAGCATAGGGATCCCAAGTTGCAGGCGGATCCTCTGCAGTGCAAACCAGCTGGCGGCTCTGGCGAGCCCCTCTTGTGTATGTCACGGCGGGTAGGAGGGTCTCTGAGTGCTGTCCTTCTTGCCTGATGGGTCCTGATCAGAGCTTTGCCATGCCACTTCTGCAGTTGAGGCTGACGGCTTCTTTGGTGCAAGGGGTGGTACCCAGGAGAGGACCTGTCTCCATGGTTACGGGCCACCTGGAGGTGAGGCAGCTGCCCCTCCATCCCTGTGGCCTCTGCTGGGTTCTGATCATGCCCTCCTTACCCAGAGGGTTTCCTGAGCTCTAAATCAGATAGCAGCTCTAAGGATAGAATATGGGGCAAAACTGTTTAATCTACATTGTCAGTGTAAGGAAGATATATCCCTTCAGTTTTATTTTTTTCAGAAGGTGTTATCAAATGTGCGGGTGATTCATGTATAAGAAATATATTCTGTTACAACATTTTTCACCTGCCGGGCGCTGGCTTCGGCAGGCCTTCATTGTCTCACGGCTTGCTGGAATCCATTTATCTGTCTTCCGTGTGGGAGCGCGGGGGTCGCTGCAGGAGCACCATTGGAATTAAGTATGAATTAAATGTACCATTAAAATAAAGTGTTATCACAGGCATTTAATGAGTTTTATTCTTTAACGGGTTTGTTTTGTGACTTTTGATGCCCAGGCAGCTTCCTGTTTTATTTTTTTCTCAGTGGATTTTCAGTTAAGAGTTTGTTGTCTTCCTTAACGTCAGAGAGGGTGCTGTATTTTCCCTATGTTACAGTTGTTCCTTTCGGTACTGTTGGAGCGAGTATTTTGTTTGGCAGAGAATGAAACTGGAAAAAAACCAAAGTGATTCTTTACAAGGAGTTAAAAAGAACACGGAGCTAAGATTCCCCCACCCCCCATAAACACTATGTGTCCAGAGCAGAAATTTATGCATTCAGGGTAGATGGGCCTCATCTGGGCTCAGCAAAGATCAAGAAACCAGCCTCCCCACCCCCCAGGTCTGCTGAATACAGCCAGGACTGATGGGATCTTGTGTTCTCTTATTTTCTGTTTATAATCCTGCTTCCGTTCCTGGCCCTCCAGACCTACCCCAGGTCCTCACTCCAGCTCGGCGCAGTCCAGCCATCCTGGCCTGTTACAGGGAGTGTCTGCCCTCCAGTCCTGGGCAGCCATTCTGAGTTTTGGGCCAACAGCTGCCCAGACAGGATCTGGAGAGCTGGGATTTATTCCTCCCATCAGCCCATAGGTAATGGATGCTGATTTTGTGCCAGGCCTGCCTCAGGCATGGCATGGAGCAGAGAAGACCATCCCTGCTCTCCTAGAGCCCACATCTAGACATGGGGCCATTTAAACAAACGAATGAAAGACCCCAGAGACCACATGCTGTCCCAAGGCTCTGAGAGGGTTGGGGGACTGGGGCCACTTCCTAGGGGACGGGCTTTCTGAGGCTGTGGTGTCTGAGCTGGGGCCTGGAGGAGGAGCAGCTGTGTGAAGCCTGCTGGAAATGCGCACTAGAGCAGCAGCAATGGCCGGGGCTGAGGCTCTGAGCTGGTGTACAGAGCGGCCAACAAGAGCGGGTGCTGGGGAGGTCTGTGGGGAGTTCGGGGCTCTGGGAGCCACTCTGCTGGGGCCTGATGACCTTTCGAAAGTGGACCCAGGTGGCTGGGTGGGCACTGGCTGAAGAGAGTGGGTGGCCAGGGCCAGGGGCTCTGAGATCACCCGGAGACCATCTAGACGCCCAGGGTTTTGGCTTGGGCCATTGGGTGAGTGGGGGTGCTGTTTACGGGGACTCCTGAGGGAGCCTGGGCAGGAACAGGGGAGATGGAGCCCTCGTCTGAACACATTGGGTTCGAGACTCCTGTGGGGCTTCCAGGAGAGCCCAGAAAGGTAGCTGACAGAAGAGCCTGGAATATAAGTGTTGGGGCAGTTGGTAGGGTCAACCTTCCAGAGGCACCAGTCCTGGGGAGCCTGGCTGAGGTCACCTCGCCCATCCACTTGCCGAGGACAGACCGTGTCCTCCAGCGCATCACAGGAATCCTTGCACACCCTCGAGTATCCTGGGAGTCTCTGCCTTTCATGAGCCCCTCGGTTCTCAGCGCATCGAACCGAATGTGCCTCACCCTTCTTTGGGCTGCAGGACCATTGGTAACTCTCAGAAGGACAAGAAGTCTCCTTGGAGGCAGGAGCTGCTGAAACCTAACTTCTCATCTCTGCCGTTCACCCCACAGTCTGGATGAACTTCACCCCTCTGCGTTTTTAATCACTCTCAGTTCTCAATCTACTCTGAGTGCAGACGAGACTCTGCCCTGTGGATATCTGTGGTGCGTGGCGCTCTCCAGCAGAGCCCCTGTGCTCTGTGGGGTCTGAGGGTAGAAGCGTTTTCACGCCCACAGGCAGGCCTTGAGGGTTCTCTGATGCCTGTGCATTAACTCCTCTGAGCTAATGGGACATGAAGGGGGTATTCAGCCTCTGTTCCACACACTGCGGGCTTCCCAGGCGACACTAGTAGTAAACAATCCACCTGCCAGTTCAGGAGACATAAGGGATGCAGATTTGATCCCTGGGTTGGGAAGATCCCTTGGAGGGGGAATAGCTCCCCACTCCAGAATTCTTGCCTGGAAAATTCCATGGACAGAGGACCCTTGCTGGCTACAGTCTACAGGGCTTCAAAGAGACAGACACGACTGAGCGCACACGCACACACACACACACACACACACACACACACACACACACACACCCTCATACGCTGGGGCCACCAACACCAGCTCGGTGGCCTTGGGCAGGTGACAGAGCTTCTCAGAGTCTCCTTGTCTTCGTGTCGGGGGAGGTGATGCCAGCAGCTGGCTCAGTCCCAGGAGCATCGCCTGGCAGGCTGATGCTCTTACTCCAGCCGTATCAGGTATTTCAAGCCTGGAAAAGTGGCCTCTGGGCACCTCTGCACGCAGAACATCCAAGGCTCCCGTCCCCCCTCAAACATCCAGCTGGCGCTGGCGTGTTCGCCAGCAGCCTGGCACCGTCCCTGCAGCCCAGCTCTGGGTCCAGTGCAGGTGCTGCCCACGCCCACCCCTCCCTGTCCCCTGGCGGCCATCCTCCTCTCCCTGTGTGGGGAGTGTGGGGCCTGTTTGGCTCTTGGAGACGCTGTCTTCCCCACTGTCCTCATCGGACTCATGGCTGGGGATCTTGGCCAAGTCCTGGAGTGCGTCGTTTAAACTGGTGATGAGCTGACAATTCTGGCTTCAGAAAAACGCAGAGGGTGCAGTGCGTTTTCCCGAAGGTGAGAGAATATCTGAGAACCCAAGAAGGCTCCCTGGGCGGCTCCACCTTGGGCTGAAAGACCCCCAAGTGTGTAGGATGGGAACTGGTAGCCGCAGCCCAACTGGCCTGAAGAGCCATCGGGTGATAGAGCAGGTCCTGGGGAAGGGGGCGATGTGTCAGCCCCACTTCAGGGCTCTGATGACGGAGTCGATCTGCAGAGGCTGGGAACAGTCGTCTGCGGCAGCTGTATTATTTAGAGAGGCGCAGGGAATCTCGGAGGAGAGAAGACACTGCGTGCATATTAAGATGGAAATGGCAATTAACTACCAAAATAAGACATTTTTATAACATTTTTATTGAAGTTTTAATGAACAAATAAAGAAACAGAAATCTGCATGTGCCTTGCGAGCCATATAAAAATGACTAAATCAAGATGAAATGGTAAGGACCGGCAACACCTCAACTTCCTCCGCTTCTCTTAAATAAATAAGCAAGTGCACACAGCTTCACCTGCCGACGAGCACGCACGTGTGCACACACACTTGGCCTTGGCCCCGAGACCACGAAATGCAGGGAAAGGGTGGGAAGGGGGCAGAATGAAAGGGGGGGAAGTTGGGAGGAGGAGAGGAAGGAATCACTCTGGACAGAAGCCCCCTCGCAGCAGGAGGCAGGGCTGTCTGCCCTGCACCACAGGACTGGAGCCCAGAGGACACATGGGCTCTGGGGGTGGGAGATGGGACTGTGGGGCTTGGAGGGAGGGCCTGGAGACCCCCACAGCCCCACCGACCAGTAGGGTGTCCTGATGGGGAGTCTTCTAATCGCCTTAGAGATGTCTGATCGGGAAGGAGGTGGAAATGTCTGCATGTGGAAGGCAGAGGGAAAAATCGGCCCATGTGAGCTGAATGGAGCCGTGGATTGGCCAAGACGTCCCCCCACCCCATTACCATCACGGTGTTGTTGTTGTTGAGTCACTAAGTAGTGTCCGACTCTTTGCAACCCCACGGACTGCAGCATTCCAGGCTTCCCTGTCCTTTACCTTCTCCTGGGGTTTGCACTGACTCATGTTCATTGAGTCAGTGATGCCATCCAACCATCTCATCATGGACCACCCCACTGGGAGGTGGGTCAGTGTAGAGACTGAAGGTGTCACCCAGGGACAAGGAAGTGTGGAGATGATCAACTGTGTGGGAAAGATTCCTGTCCATGGGGGTGGGTCTGGATGGTGGGTTGGGGAAAGGCTATTAATCACCCTCTTCTGAACCTTTGGACTCAAATATGGGTCTTTTCTAATTTTGTGGGTATTTGTCCCTCTATCCATTGCCTTCCCTTCACTGAGAAATGAACCCCTGTGACCAAAAGCTGATGTTTTCCTGTGTTCAGCGGGAACAACCCAGATAAGCCGTCTGCTCCCAATAATTGCTCACAATACACAATACACAAATTGGTTTACAATCATACCTCGATTTTATCACAACTAATTTAAAACTCATATTGCCACTCCCCTCCCCCACCCTCAACACACATAATTTAATCTGATTCTTAAACACACGTACACACACACAAGGAATTTGATCCAGAGCAATTTTTCTCAATTAAAATTTGTGATTACATTTCTGAGCTTCCACGGCAGAGTTCTGAGTGGGGCTGTGATATAATTTAACTTCTCCTAAACTGCTGACACCAGTAACCCTATAAATTAGCAGATGGTGGAGGGAAATCTCCTGGCTTCTTCCCTGTGATTTTGTAATGGTTTGATTTTGTAATAGGGGTTTTGAGTGCAAGCCAGGAACCCCTCCTCTGGCAGTGGTGAGAGCTTTTCCCATTTCATCATCTCTGAAGCTGGTTGCAAGGGTTTTAGTTCAGCAAAGGTGCAGAATCAAGAGAATCCTGGTCCAGCACCCTTGTAGAACCTGGCTGAGGAGGAAGCCCCAGGACTTCCCACTGGACCGGGCTGGTGAGGTTCAGGTGGCCATCCGACCTGTGCTCCCAGACAGGCTCAGGGTTCCCTGCCAGCTGAGGCTGACCAGCCATTCTCTTAGCTTCCACGTTCAGTGTGGTCACCCTTGTCTGGCTCATGTTGAACTCTTCTCTTTGTTTATTGGCAGTGCCTTGTCTTTGCTGCCGCTTTCTCCAGTTGCCGTGCACGGGCTTGTCATTGCAGTAGCTTCTCTTGCTGTGTAGAATGGGCTCTAGGCCCACAGTCTTCAGTGGTTGTGGCCCATGAGCTCAGTTGCCCTGAGGCATGTGGGATCTTCCTGGACCAGGGATCAAAGCCATGTCCCGGCATGGCAAGGCAGATTCTTAACCACTGGACCACCAGGGAGGCCCCTTGTTGAGTTGTTTTAGTATTTACATAGTTCTTACGGCTTTTGAATGTGTGTCTACATGCCCCTTTGAAATACCCAGTATCCTTAAATATTTTGCTTTTTCAGCTTAGAGTGCTTAAAAAGGTTTATCTGTTAAGGTGCATTAAGTTCAGAAAGTCCAAGCCACCTAGGCACTGGCTGCCAACATGCACACACACACAAAAAGACATAAAAATGATCCAAAGAACCACATTTTTAGTAGATGTTTGGACATGGCAGAACTGGTTCTGCTTCAGCCCAGTCTTGTCTGGCCAGCCTTGTCTGGATAGAGAGGTTGCTTTTTCTCCTCTCTGTCAAAAAATGTTGGCTAGACTATTCAAATATAATCGTCTTGCCTGTGTAGTTTGTGTGTGTGTGTGTTAGTCATTCAATCCTGTCTGACTCTTTGCAATCCCGTGGACTATAGCCCGCCAGGCTCCTCTGTCTATGGGATTCTCTAGGCAAGAATACTGGAGTAGGTAGCCATTCCTTTCTCCAGGGGATCTTCCCGAGCCCAGGTCTCCTATACTGCAGACAGATTCTTACCACCTGAGCCACGAGGGTGTAGAGTTTAGTACCCAGCAAGGGTTAACTCCTCACCATCAACAAAAATGTGTCTTTGGAATTTAGGGGGGAGGATGGGGAAAGCTGGGCTTCCCAGGTGGTTCTAGTGGTAAACGATATGCCTGTCAATGCAGGAGAGGCAGCAGATGTGGGTTAGATCCCTGAACTGGGAAGACCCCCTGAAGAAGGGCGTGGCAGCCCACTCCAGGTATTCTTGCCTGGAGAATCCCATGGACAGAGGAGCCTGGCAGGCTACAGTCCATGGGGCTGCAAAGAGTCAGACATGACTGAGTGACTGAACACGTGGGGTAAATAGATCGGAGATAAACTACAGGATGCCTAGTTGAGTTTGAATTTCAGATAAACAATGAGTAAGTTTTTAATGTAAATATGTCCTGTGTAATATTTGGGACATACTTATACAAATAATTATGCTAAAAATTACTTTAAAAAATTCAAATGTAACTGGGCATCCTGCTTTTCTATTTGCTAAATCTGGCTGCCCTAGCGGCAGGTACTGTCAATCAGGCAATTCACCCCTCCCCTCTTGCCCTGGGCCTCTTGGGACCATCTTTAAGAGGTAAATTTAGGGTAAATTAAGTCCACCTAATCTATCAGAGTCTTGATATCCTCACTCATAAAATAAAGTTGTTGAGAGGATTAAATGATGCGTTGACGGATGCACCCAGACCAGCGCCGCCTGAAAGAGACAAACCAGAACATATATTTATAGCCTGCTTGCGTTTGCATTTTAGGAGATGTGCACACATGTTTTCGAGAGCAGCAGCTATAGCACCTGGGGAGGATGTGTTTGTGACTGGCTGACGGGGAAGTGTCTGGGGCCTGGGGCCAAGGTGGGGCTGGTCCAGAGCGAGAATGTCACTGCGGGGGAGAACCTGCTCCCAAGATGTAGTTGCCAAGTTTCTGTTTTGAGTGCTCAAGTGAACACTTTAGAAAATGGCAAGAGGCAAGTAGCTGAGGGGGTCTCATCTGTGTGCAGCTGGGAGCCCCCTTAGCCAGACGGCAGCTAGGTAAGGAGGGAGGGAGAGCTGTGCTAGGCCTGGGGCTCAGGCCTGGGGGGCCTAGCTGAAAGGGACTTGGGCTGCCCTTGCAACACTTTCTACCTGGGCAGGGAGAACCGACTTTACACTGATTCCTGACCAATTTTTACTTTTTTTTAACTTCTGTTTTCTAATCTTTGTCTGATCACATTCCAGGAACAAACTGATTTTTTTCTGAATGCTTGTTCAAACCTGCCTCTATATCTTTTCACAGTGGCATAAAAATAATAGAAATTTCACCCTTTCAAAGTGGACAAGCACGTGTCCTGCAAGAGGCGCCCCTCAGCAGTGCCCAAGCAGGGTCCTCGGGATGCTCACCTTGTTTCCACTCAGTCCATGGATCTGCTAGCATCTCCTGTTTCTAGAAGAAGACATCTCTCAGTTTCACACAGAAACACTTGGACCACAGTTGGGGCAGGTCTCTTGTTCAAGTTCTTGCAGAAAGTCAAGAACCAAAGGTGCTTGACTTTCTCCTTCAGTTGGGGTGAAATGCCCCAAAGCTCTATCCCCAAGTTCACACTCAAGTTGAGGGTGGAAGGGAGGAGTTTATAAAGACTCAGTAATGTTTGGAGCTGGGAGCAAGCCAAGATGTCCCACTACAGAAAATCACCTGAATCATGTATTACATAATTTTGTTCTGCCTTCTGTCAGACATTTAGCAGAGATGGAATTTTCCTTGCACTTACAAGAAATGTTATAATAGGAAAACAGTTCATCAACGGACATGGGGCACATTCAGCTCTTCGGTTCTCATCCTGAGTTGAAATCAGTAGTCCAGGAGCCCGTGGCTCCCCAGCCAGGAGGACCTGGAGAGCAGCCTTCTCTGCAGTCACTGGGCCCCTGGGTTTCCACGTGAGCACAGAGTAAGGTGGGTGGGCACCCCAAGAAGAGAGGAAACACTTGCCTGATAAAGTCAATAGGACTCTTGTCTGGGGCCCTGTGAACAGAAGTCAGTACACCTGGCAAACAACATATTTCTCCAAAAGGCTCAATGAATCTGAAGAGTTGCACGCGCTGGTTCAGAGTCCAGCTCCTCCCGTCTTCCCTCCTGGGGCCACTCTGTTATTGGGAAGGGTCAGCTCCAAACCAGGGGGGCCCTTCCCTCTGCTGCCCACACTTCCCTGCCCCCCCACCCTATGTTTCTTGGGTCATTACTCTGTACGTCTCCACCTGAAAAATATGCCACGTCCTTCTCAGGATCCTGTTTTAAACCATGTGGAAGTGTGTGAGGAGGTGGAATCCTTGAAGCGGAATGACCTCATCTGGGGACACAAAGAGGCGAGGCTGGTGGGGAGAGCCTTCATCAAAGGGGCGGGCTGTTAGCAATAACACCCATTAATAATCGTGCATCAGGGGAGGGGAGTGGGCCATTAGGTGACGGTGAACCTGGTGCAATTCTCTATTAAATGAGCTAATTATATCCTTTAATTTTACTTTCGAAGGATCACGGATACCTTGCAAAAATGCAGAGCATGTCAAGCTACTTTCAGTGCTATGGAACTAAAAATAATGTGAGAATTAACAGTGCAATGTGGAAATTAACCCCTATTTGAGGGGAGGGAAGGAGGGAAGGTTCCTAAGCATAGTGCCCTTGCTCATCCATGGGAGAAGTGTCCTGGGGGAGTCCACTCCTCACAGGCCAGAAGCAGAGGTGACAGGAGTGTGCTTGCTCTGAATTTGCTGTCTGCTTTGCTATGTTTCCTTCCCTTGTCTTCCCACAGCCTCTGCACACTGGCCTCTCTTTCCTTTATCTCTGTCCTCCTGAATTAGTGTAGGTTTCACTGATTTTAACAAATGCCCCACACTGGTGCTGGGTGTTCATAATAGGGGAGGCTGTGTGTAGGGACAGAAAGCAAGAGCTATATGGGAAATCTCTGTACCTTCTGCTTAGTTTTGCTGTGCCCCTAGAATAGCTCTGAAAAGGAAATCTACTAAACACACACACAGACAGACGATAAGACACCACCTCAAACCCCAGGATTGCAGAGGCCGTGGGTAGAGGTAGTCACCGGAGCCAGTAACCCATCAGAGATGCTGAGCAGGAGTGACTGTACGGTGAAACTGGGCTGGAAAGATAAGATGCCGTTTCCAGGGCAATGCCACAGAGAGGGCATGATGCCCTGTCTCTACCAGCACCCCAGGCCTGTGCCTCTGTTGGCTTCTCCCATCTGGAAGCTGGAGGCCAAAGCTCCCAGCATGTGTGGTTCCCTCTACACAGATGATGGAGCCAGGGACATGTCCCCCAGGGATACGAAATGACTACATGTGGTCCATGTGGTGGTTGGGGGCTGGACAGGGAAGTGAGAGCCATGTGGTGGGCAGCAGGGGATGTGGCCAGGACCATGCCTGGCCCCGCAGCCCCCAGTGCCTTGAAGGCATGTACAAGAGCTGAGAAGGGAACAACAGGGCTGGACCTGTGGATTAAAAAATCAGGCTGGCCACCTTGTGAGCATCGTTGGAAGAGGCAAGGGGGAAGCAAAGACTGAA
Source organism: Oryx dammah (assembly GCF_014754425.2). NCBI lineage: Eukaryota > Metazoa > Chordata > Mammalia > Artiodactyla > Bovidae > Oryx > Oryx dammah. The sequence continues at coordinate 10,022,806 of NW_024070192.1, read as the reverse complement.
GTCAGGAAACTTGCAGCAGCCAGGGCAGGGCGGATGAAGCCTCAGGTGCTGAGGCAACGATGGACCCCACGATGGGACATTTTGGAGGCAGAAGCTACCAGACTCGCCAGTGAATTGGATGCAGGGGAAGAAGAAGAGGGACCAGGCAAGGCAGGCTTTCCATTTGAGGTGACCAATCAGGTGCCTGGAGGTCTTGTTTATCTGCATGAGGACAGGTGGCAGGGGCAGAAGTTCCTGGACAGTGGGGAGGTCAAGGGTTCTACTTGGGACATGTCAACTTTGGAGCCTGGGGTGGGTTCTGGTGCTTAACTAGCAAGACCACTGGCTCCTTGTGCCAAAATCACCCCTGTGGAAGAACAGTGGGAAACTGTTGAGTTAGGGATTAGATGGGTTTCAAGTTGATGAGGCTGTGGTTTGACTGGGACAGGAGGTGGCCAAGCACAGCTGTGGGAAAACGCAGAATGAAAGGGACTCTGGGAGCCCTGCTCTAGCTTGTACCAGCTCCTGCTACCATTGCCTTGGGACAAACAGGGCCTGATCCACACCTGTGTTCACACCCCACACCTGTGGCCATGCAGAGTTCAGGTGTAGGTGGCCTAACATCAGAGCAGCAGAGAGCCCTGGGCCCATGGGAAGCCAAGCAAAACAGGTGTGGGCCACCTGACCTCTTCAGTCGCTTCCCACCACTCTCCTGGCAGACTACCTTGAGATCATACTAGTGCAAGCTAAGTGGGATGGGGTGGAGGAGGGGCTCCTCCTACTGCTGCTTCTCTCTGTGAACTCTGACCTCAGGGGGAGTCTGGTGGAGTGAAGGGTGATGGATATGATCTTCTGGAACCTCTCCAGTGACAGAGCATCCCCACCTCCCAGCCCTGAGGTCACATGGGCTCCCTGGGCTGGCCTTCCTCCAGATGTACTGCAGGGCAGAGTAGCAGATTTCCACCAGAGGGAAATGAGCTCACAGGCAAAATAATAAGACATTTGAGAAGCACATGCATTAAAAAAAAGACAACAAACTCTGTTACAGATTATTCCAGTTTCCATAAGGAGCAGACATACTAGAACAGAGAGACCAATTTTAAAATTCAGCTTCATAAGCATACTAAAAAAGATAGAAAACATTATAAGCAAAGTGAAACAAGAACAAGAAAATATATAAAGTGACCAAACAGAAATGTTAAGTCTTGAAATGTATTAGTTAAAGAGCAGTGCAAGGGATAAATACTAAATACAGCTGAAGAATGAACTGATGAATTGAAGAAGCAGTTTGATATATCTGTCCAGGAGAAAAAAAAAATAAAAGCACAAAGAAAATGCTTTTAAAAAAGCTATAACCCAAGGAATAAAGAAGCTAAAGTATTAACATCTAAGTAATAGAAGTCACACCAAAAAAAGAAAAAGAAAAATTTAGCTGAGGATATATTTGAAGAAAATGCGAAGATAAAATCTCTCAGATTAAAAACAATGGATAAATAGTCCCAGATTGAAAAGGTCTTATTAGATTGCCAAAACGGAAAGATAAGGGGGGAAAAAATCAAATCTACACACTTACAGTGAAACTTAAGAACAAAAAAGATAAAGTTCTGAAAATTTCCAGAGGAAGACACAATCACATACAAAGAACCAGAGTCATAGGGATTTCAGGATTTTCAACAGCAACACCAGATAAAAGAAGACAATAGGGTGATATTTTCAAAGTACAAAAGAAAAAGAACTTAGAACATAGACTTTTATGTGCAGCCAAATTGTCATTCAAATGTGAAATCATAACAAAATGCCCCATTATACATTGTCCAAGATAGTGCAATAAAAGAAGAAAAAGAAACTAGAGCCATATAAGCATTGGAAAGGAAGGAGAAATTGTTATTATTTTCAGATGATATGATTGTTTACATAGAAAACCTTAGACATTGGGGAGTTTAGCAAGTTGGCTGATATAAAATTAATATACAGAAATAAGTTATATTCCATATACCAATAGCAAAAGAAACCCCCAAAAAGTTAAGGAGAAAATATCATTTATAATAGTATCAGAAAATGCCAGTTGAATTTTTAAATAAAAATAAGTTTATTTTTATTAAAAAATTTTAAATGTTTAAGACATACAGGTTAAAATTACAAACCTTTACTAAGTATAAGTAAAGTGAAAGTGAAAGTGAAAATGAAGTCGCTCAGTCATGTCCGACTCTTTGCTACCCCATGGACTGTAGCCTACCAGGCTCCTCCCTCCATGGGATTCTCCAGGCAAGAATACTGGAGTGGGTTGCCATTTCCTTCTCCAGGGGATCTTCCCGACCCAGGGATCCAACCCAGGTCTTCCGCATTCCAGGCAGACACTTTAACCTCTGAGCCACCAGGTAAAGGAGCTCTAATAAAGGAAAGAAAGATTTTATATCATTAAAATATCATTTTTCCCATATTGATCTATACTGACTATAGCCAATGGAATTCTAGTCAACATCCAAACAGAGCTTTTCATAGAACTTGACAAGATGATGGTATAGTAAAGTAGGGGACCAAGAATAGCCAGTAAGTACCCTTCTAAAGAGAAGAGCACAGAGTGGGTACTTTTCCTACCAGGTATCAAGACTCATTACTGTACAAAATTATAGTAATTAATACTATGTGAGGTTGTCACAAAGATTGACCAGTTCCCCAAACTCCCAGAAATAGATGCATGGAATTTTGGTTTATGATAGGCATAGCATTTCAAATCACTGGCTAAAGAAAGGGGTATTTAATGAGATGAGTTGGAAAAAAAAAAAACAGTGTCATTATAAAAATTATGAGACTGGATCCCTACCTCACATCATATTTTGAAAATCAACTCAAGTTGAATAAAGAAATCAAATGTCAAAAATATAGAGGAAAATACAGGTGGATCATGGGTTGGGTTAGGGGAAAAAGTCTTAAACAAGACACAAGAAGTGAATATAAAAAAAGATTGACAGATTTGAGTGTGTTTAAAAAAAAAAGGGGGAAATTAAAAGCTTTTAAAAATCAATATATTGAGTAGTTTTTAAAAAGTGAAAATAACAGTTACAAGTTAGAAGAAAATATTAGCTGTCCGTATAACTGACAAAAGATTAGTATCAAGAACATTGAAAGAACCAACGTAAATCATTCCCTTAGAGAAAAAGGCAGAAGACAATAATTTTATACAAAAGGAAATATATGCCAACCAGCATGAGTGCATGCTAAGTCGCTTCAGTCGTGTCCAGCTCTTTGCAAACCTGTGGACTATAGCCTGCCAGGCGCCTCTGTCCATGGGATTCTCCAGGCAAGAATACTGCAGTGGGCTGCCGACCCTCCTCTAGATCTTCCCTACCCAGGGATCGAACCCGCGTCTCAGGTCTGCTGCACTGGCAGGAGGGTTCTTTACTACCAGCATCATCTGGGAAACCTAGTACAACCAGCATCATGTCTCAAAAGCCAAAAGTAGAAACTGTTCCAGAAGGAGGGTGGGGGTGGTTACATAGTGTCCAAGGACAACAAATGACCACAACATCAACATTTGACAATCAGGAGGTCGAGGTGACTTTGGCAAGAGCGTTTTGATGGAGTGAATGGTGAGGACAGAAGCTAGATTGGAGTGGGTTGAAGAGTTGAATGGAAGGTGACAAAGTGGATAAATCCCATGTAGACAAATCGGTGGGACACTGGGCTAGGAAGGAGAATAGACAGAGGGCAGCAATTCCAAAAGTTGAGGGCGGGGAGTTGATGGACTCTTAGTCATCCTTGCTTTATTGATGCTTTGAGACAGTAGTCACTGGAGCTTGTTTGAAAGGTGCTGGGCGTGGTGGACTCTTCTAAGGATGCACCCACTGGCACTTGGGTCATTTTTCATTTACCCAGACTCAAACTAGCCAGTTGAGAATACCTGATGCTGGGAAAGAGTGAAGGCAAGAGGAGAAGGGGACAGCAGAGGATGAGGTGGCTGGATGGCATCACTGCCTCGATGGACATGAGTTTGAGTCAACTCCGGGAGCTGGTTATGGACAGGGTGTCCTGGCGTGCTGCAGTCCATGGGGTCACAAAGAGTCGGACACGACTGAGCGACTGAACTGAACTGAACTGAAGACCCTAAGACTCAAGGAATTTTTTAATGCTTGTGCATTTCTCCGTTAGGCTCTGAGCCCTAGAAATCTGGAGGAGGGGGTGCTGGCCTCAGGACCCTGAGCGTGGCATGCCAATAGGCCTGAGCTTCCTCATTTTGTGCCCGCACCTCTGAAGTGGACCGCAGAGCTCTCTAAACTAATTTTTTAAAACTTCTTGGAGATTTGATTTGCCATTTATACTGTTTTCTTTCTCTATAGAAATGAACCAGTCAGGGGCGTCTTCCAGCATCTCACATCACCACCCAAAATGAGAGGAGGAGGATCAAGCCCTTGGTCCTGCTCAGAGCAACAACACTGAGCAGGAAAACTCCCCAGTAGCTGGCAGGGCCGGCTCTATGTCCAGATCCTCTCTGCTTTCTCTTCTGTGTGACAGTCCCGAGCCTCAGCTTCCTCATCTGTGAGATGGGTTGATGATGCCTGCCTATTTTGTGGGGTCGTGGGGATGATTACTGCCTGGCATACGTATAGCCCACACCCCACAAAAGGTAGCCTGTATTATCCACGTGCCTCCAGTCCAGTGACCCTGGATCCTGTGGAGAAACCAAGGAGGGAAGCAGACGTCCTTGGTCCAATGGTGATTTTGCCCAAGAAGCTAAGACACATTTTCTTCCCCCAGTTTCCCAAGAATTTCTGTGCTCTTCATGAGGTTGACCACAGTCTGGTCTCACTTAATTAAGAGATGGCCAGGCTAGGCCTCTGCCAAAAGACAAGCTGTGGTGAATCACCAGCATCTGGCTGGGTTTTTATTGATCGAAGTCTTCTGAACCCCTTTCTTGACTTCTGGAAAGAAAGAAAAAGAAAACCTTGGCACTATTTAATGTGAAACACAGCATCACCTTGCCAGATTCTTTTTTCCTTCTTTTCTTCCTCACTCCCTCTTTCTTCCTTCTTTCTTTCCTTCCTCATAATGAAACTTGAAAAGTCATGTAAAATAATTCACATTTTAAATGCACTGAGGAATATTACTGGAGAATTACTATGCCAATCCTGTTGTAAAGTGAATATTTTCACCTTAGTGTTTCACTGTGGGCTTGCCTGGTGGCTCCGTGGTAAAGAATCCAACTGCCAATGCAGGAGACATGAGTTCAATCCCTGGGTGGTGAAGAAATGGCACCCGTGCCAGTATTCTTGCCTCGGAAACCCCACGAACAGGTGCCTGGTGGGCTACAGTTCATGCTGTCGCAAGGAGTCGGACATGGGTTAGCAACTAAACAGCAGTAAGGATTCTTTATTGTAAATGTGCATCTTCTTATTTGGAGTTTGCTTAAAGCCACATTTACTTTTTTTTTTTTTTAACATACTGAGATTGTTTTCTCTGTGATTCTCACTGGGACTTTGGACTCCACACCACTGTCCCCAGTGCCTTATATATGAAGTTGGATTGGCGTCCCTGTCGTTCCTCTGGGGTGGGCTCTGGTCCTTTATCCACAAAACTGAAAAGTCCCTCTTTCATCAGCGCGTGCTTTGGAGGAGCTTCACGCACGCTGAAGGGTGGGATTCTCAGGGTGCTTTTCTTCCAGCCCAGGACTTCAGTTCTTGCCCCTCCTGCTCAACATATTGCCTTTCTCAGCAAGCGAAGGTCCCAGCATTTCATCAGAACAGAAAAGAACCTGACTTGGACCAACATCCACCAGCCAAAAGAGAAAAGAACAACAAATGCCCAACAAAATACAAATAAATTTCTCTAAAAGTGCAGTCGTTGGGAAAAAGAAAAGGCAGTTCGTCAGCTTGACATCAGAGGAGCTGCAGTCACCCTGACAAGCCGCAAAGGCTAATGTTTTATTCACCAAGCCTGAAAAATAACTTCCCAACGAGGGCCCCATAAATAAACCAGTGTGATGAATATTACACGAAATAAAAACTGATAAAGCAAGAGCCCTAAACACGAGCCGCACGACGGGGTTAGGAAGTGTGTGGTTTTTATCACTTCTAATGCCAGGTGACAGGTTTGGCAAAGCTGCCTGCTAGCCAGGACCCCAGGGAAGGGGATCGACCACTGAGGACACCCTCTCGCCCCAGCTCCCAGGAAGGCCAGAGGTAAAATTTTCCAAATGGATTCCATTTCCCTCATCTCTTTTCGTGTTAAGATGTCACCTGCATCCACTGATAGAGATATTTCCATACATTAGGAGCCACTGGCTGCAAATCGTTTTTCCCATGGCCCTGGCTAGGGATTTTCAGGGAGCATGGCTCATGAGAGAGACAGGCGCCCCCTCCACCCACCCCCGCCGCGACTCCTCTCCAGTTAAGACTATTATACAAAGAGCCCGGAACCCGGAGAGGGCTCTGTTGCCGATGCACTGAGGGGCAGGAGCTGCTTCTCTGGCTGAGAAATGGATCCTTGATGCTGTGTGTGCACAGCTCAGGGGCCCACGGGACAGGTGGCGAGGGCAGGGCGGAGGTGACTGTCCACACCAGCTCCTGACTCCCCTCCCTGACGCTTTGCTCCAATTGCTGGACGCCCAGGGGCGACACCTCCTAAGTCACGTTAGTTACATCTGACAAGGGCAGAAGTTGGAGACAGTTATCAGTGATGGGAAGGCGTGGAGGGGGGTCTTGCTGCTGAAAGCATGAGGAGGCTAAAAATAAAGGAAGCTGCAAAAAAAGTAGGCTGCAAATAGGTAAACTTTTTACTTGGACATTTCTGTGCGTGTACACATATGCACACACTGGCACAGCAAATACCCGTGTGCAATTGTGTACAAATCCATAGATAAACATGTGTACACATGCCTGTGAACATGACTCTGCACACACCCACACGTGAACTGGTGCAAATGACTGTACCCACTCAGCCACCCATGTACATTGTGTGCACACCTTCCTCCTTAAGTTAATAAATGCATACCCACAAGTACACAGAGGTGCATTTAACCCTTTCTTCAAATCCCTTTTTTGGGGGGGAATCAACTTCTAGAACCCAGAGGCTGTAATCATGCCAGTTTGTGTCCAGAGCTTGACTTGCAGGTACGACTATCTTCCTGTGACTCAAAACTGAACTCGATGCTTCTCCATCCTGAAAAGTTTTAAAGCAGGAAATTGTGGTGTTTAGGGCATCTTTTTCCCATTTAAATACCGCAATTGTTTATAAATACACCCTTTTCCAGCCCTCTCCAACATGCTGACTCTGAGAAATTTGCTTTCATGGTTAGCAATAGAATCCAGATGTTCAGTACAGATGTTTTCATCTTCTTCTTTTCCTTATTTATTTACTTTTCTGTTCATCTCATAAATTCAAGCCGTCATGGAAAACTGCAAGCTTTTCCATCTCCTGGCTTCTGAGTGCGAGGCCTGTGTTGGGAAGCCCCAGTGATTGTGTGCTCATCACCTTGTGGGTTCCCTCTGATCACCCGGGAGAGGTCACTTCTCAGATGTGCCAGGACATGCTGTGAAGTCACCTACCTCATGTAGCAGAGGTGACCTAAGGGGGAACACATGTCATCTTTACTCGAAAAATCAGAGTGTAGGGGCAGCTTGGGACCCAGCTTTCTGAGGCCTGCCCCCACAAGGAAAGAAACAAGTCTGAGATTTAATTTCTGGGAGGCTGGGCTTGTGGAGGGCAACCTAACTCCCAGTGCAGATTCTGCTGTGTTCAAGGTTAACATCGGCGGGTGGGGGCTTTGAGAGCCAGTGGGAGGATGGGGGACAGTAAACCAGGCTCTACGTCACCCCTGCTGCTTGCCTCTGGTTCTGGTTACTGGTGCATTTCTACAGCACCTAGAACCGTAGCACACAGGTCTGAAATAACCCTCACGCCCACCCAACCCAATCTGCTCATTTTACTCATGAAAGAAATGTGGCTCAAGGTGAGGGGGGAAGACACGTGAATGACTTGTCTGAGATTACACAGGTGTTAGGACCACATTAGGACCCAGACCCTGACTTCAGGCCAACATGGACTGTGAGACCCCACTTTGAGAACCACTGCCCCAGACCAATGGTTTTCCAAATGTTTCAGAACCCAGACAGCCAAAATCATATAATAGCCAATGGGTGAAGGAGAGGACAAGCAGCAGTGCAAGTTGTAGATAGCTGGGTTTTTATATCCAAGGTCCATGGGAAAAGTACCTGTCACTCAGGAATTTTCACTCCATGGCCCTGAGCTGCTGGGGGACCCATGTAGTGACTCTGGTTCCAGAAAGGACGGTGAAGTCTGTACTCATGAATCCCCACTCCTAGGTGTTGTATTTTGACCTCTCTGCGAGTATAGACTGCTGAAAATGGATGCAGATGGTGAGCACCTTTTACATAAATGAAGTTCTGGGGGTGACAATGGTGGGGGTGGGGCTCAAGGGAGGTGAGTTATGCAGTCCTGGAAAAGCTGTTCACAGGATCTTTTCTCCATCTCATCCCAATCTCCCTGAAATTCCACAGAAGGAGAGAAATTTCACAAACTATAGTAATATAAGCATGACAACACTCTAATAAATATTCTAGGCTCACTGCGGCACTGTGAATAGTCACAAAACCGCCTTCCTAGTCCTTGTTCCTTTCATTGTAGGGGATGACTGGGCCAGTCAAGACGAAACCCCACTTCCTTCCACTCCATTGCAAAGTATCAGGAGAGGTGTGAGCATGCAGCAAGGGATATACATATTTGCCAGTTTCTTTGCTTTTCAGAGGCAGGCTATGGGTAAGAAGTGTCTCTGTGTGTGTGTGTGAGAAAGAAATTGTACAGCAAATAAATACAAGTGCATCTTCTTAATCTGACTTATGAACACGTTCTCCTTGAACATGCGTGTGTACACAGGAACGAGTGAAGTTAGGCTTGTGATTCACACGCAACAGTGCAATGGTCTGATTCAGTGAAGCAGTCTAGGATCCTGCACCTTGGGCCCTGAGCAGGGGTTCCGGAGATACCGATGGTGCCAGGGATGTGAAGGGAAGCTTGTTAGCACCCGTGGCTCTGTCCCATCTGTTACTAATATTTTCGGCTAAGTAAGCACAGTCTTTCCTTGGAAAAGTTCTAGCCCTGAGTTTGATCTTAGGAGGCGGTGGGATGTCGCAGCTCCTCCCGGCAGCGCAACAGTCAGGACTGTTGAAATAGAAACATTTCACTTTCTTACTGCGCCTTTTTAATTGCCACCCAAAGGCCAGACACCAATAAAGCCCCAGAGGATTCTCCATTGTTATTCGTGATGTGCGTTTCCTGGTTCAGAGCCTTCCCCTCTGGAGGTCCTGGTGAGCGGGCTGCCTCTTGGGGAGCCTGTTTCTGGCGGTACTGGGCTAGGGTAAGAGACCTGGGTGCACCCAAGGGCCAGACGTTCTGTGTGCCTGGGTAAAGTTGGAGGGCTGACTCAGAGGAGAGAGGAAAGGGCTGAGGGCTCACCTCCACAGAAAAGATTCTGCGCCCGTGAGCCGGGACACTGGAGCGTGAGGCCCCTTGCCCTGACTCTTCTGTTTCCAGGGCTGCTGGGCAGCAGGCCTCAGCTTTTGGGACTTCAGCTGTTCCATCTGAGCGACTGGGATTTAAAAGAACAGAGCGGGGCTTCACAGAGCAGAATGAAGGAGTGTGGACGATGCTGTCTGAACTCACAGGTAACAGTGATGAGGAGACGGGTGTCACTACGATATGGGGCAGGTAGATGGGCAGCAGGTGGGAGAAACAGCAAGTCTTGCCTTTTCTGTACGAACTGGTTGAATAGTATAACAAGAACCAGGGTGGGATTTCTGGAAAATCCCAATACTGGACCGGAGAATCTACATTCTGGATTTGTGCTGCAGGCAGCGTGGAGTTCAGGGGAGGTGAGGCTGGCGGGGTCTGGGGCGCTCGAGGAAGGCTCAGGGAATCTGAAACTTGGAGGAAGAACGGCTGGGAGCAAACAGGAAGGAGGGGCTTCCAGGGACACAGGCAAGGGGTGTCGGGGGACAGCGCACAGGGTCCTTGGCGTCAATGCAGGTAACACCAGAGTGGGAAGCAGGGCCCGGCCTGGAGGGCTTGGGGCACTGTGCCCAGGAGTGCCGATGGGGGCTTGCACACACGGGCAGTGCAGGGAGTCAGGCAGCGGGGATGAGAGTCTGGGTGGTGTTTAACCTCTCGGAGCCGCAGTCTCTTCCACTGTGAGACTGGGTGATGATGATAACGTCTCCTGAGGGGGCTGGAGTGAGGATCATGTGAGATGATACTAGTGTGTTCTTGGCCCAGGGCCAGGTATATGTTAAGGTGAATAACAATAAACGGTGCATCTGACAATGGACACAAGTGCAAACCCAGTAGTTTTTATCTAGGCCCCCACCAGGGGAAAGAGAGAAGTCGCATGCCGTGGTTCCCCCAGACTCTTGTCCTAGGCACCTCTGCTTGGTCACAGACAGATCTCCACGTGCTTTGTTGATAAACTAAACACCTGCCCTGTGCTGGGCCTCGAATACCAAGGAGGTCAGAACCAGGAGACAGCCCTCCCAGTGGAGGCCCTGGGCACAGGGCAGACCCAGTACGGCACCAATAACTCAAGGAGCCTTGAGGACGGGCTGGCCAACAGCCTTGGAAGCCAGGAAGGCATCAGAGAGGAGGTGACATCTGAGCTGGGATTTGGAGGACAAGTGAGGGTTCTCCAGCAGAGTGTATTCTAGGCAGACAGAATGGAACATCCGAGGTTCACTGGTTGAAAGGAGCCAGGCCATTGAGGAACGCCGATGTGTCTGTATAGAGAGGGTTGGCGTGACTGGTCAGGACTAAGACACGGGATCTATGTGGGGCACAGCTATGTGGTTTACACACATGTACCTTCAAGCTCACACATACCCTCTGAGGTGACTCTGTCACTGGTCTCATTCTACAGATGAGGAAACTGAGGCTGGGAAGTTGTGTTGGGGCCAGAGGGTGATACCTCCCTGGAGAACTGTCTTAGCCCTCCAGACCCTTACACTGAGAGATTTACAGATAGGTTCCCATTGATCCATGAGCCTCCTGAAATGGTTGCAAAATTTAGTTCTGTGCACAGGTGTGCCTTCTTCTGGGGAGAGGTCTCTTGGGTCCCCAAAGGTTAAGAGGCCCACCTGTAGGAAATGAGCGAGCACTGAGGATGTTCAAGCCATGGGGACAGGGTCTAAATGCTGAGGCTGCTCTTCCGAAATGCTAAGCACAGTGCCAGAAGCAGTGGGGATGCCCAGGGATCAAGGTCATGCTTTAGGAAGTCACTGGAGGTGAGGGAAAGGATAGGAACACCTGGGAAGGGAGTGATGGGTGGAAACGGGACAAGATGATGGAAGAGACCATCTCATGGACTGCATGATGACGGGCAAAAGGTGACAGAAGAGAGAGAGAGGGCAGGAGGGCCACTGGCTATGGCAATGGCGAGCTGGTTGGCAACCAGGGTTCAGGGGAGCTGGGAATGAGAGCAGGGGAGGGAGCAGGATTGCAGTTCATAGGAGGGGATGGCACAGAGGTCAAAGAGGAGAGAGGAGACAACTGCGTGGCAGTGAAGCGGGGAAGGTCCTAGAAAGGATGCCTCTGAGGATGTGGGGGCTGAGCATGCTGCAGGGTGAAGGGAGGCTCCAGGGAGCAGGGAGGGCGAGAGGCGTGGGGAGATGGGACAGAGGGTCAGGAGAGGTGTGGAGGCCTCGGTCCTGGTAGGACTCCCATCGTGCGGGCTGGTGGTTGGGGTGGTCTTTGCTATCAGACAAACCCTTCTGGGGTCATGGTGTGTTCTTTTCCCAAGGATCATCTTCTCATTCTGTCTCCCCTCCAGGTACTTTTGTCCCAGAGCCAGGAGGCAGACAGAGCCAGCTGGGTGATGCTAAGGTTGGATGGTTCTGAACAGGATGTTTGCTTACAGCCTCCCAGGCAGTGTGCTTTGCCCCCTCTCTCTGTCTTCTTTAGACTGTACTCAGTCTGCTTTTTTTCCCCCTAGTGTAAAAATAATGGCTTTGGATGACATGACATCAGGTATTGATCTAAAGGATGAGAATTAAACAGTTCTGTGTCTCTGGAACAAAAGAGAGTGAAACCACTGTGGCTCACAATACCTGGGGAGGGCAGCATGGGCTTCTCGATGAGAAGAGCCAGGGTGGGAACTTCTTAAAAAATGAAAATACTTTCAGAGAAGAGAAAACATTCTTCCTGACTCCTTGATGACGGACAGTGCCCTCATCAAGGCTGGGAGATGATCAGCCACATCTAAACGGGGCTTCTGAAAGTCCTTTCCTCCACGATAGGGGTTCCAACCTGTACCCCACTTCTGCACCCCTGTCTCTCTCTCTCTCTCACTGCACCTCTCTCTCCTTATCTTCCTCTCTCTCTCTCTTCCTCTCTGTATATCTCTGTCTCTTCCCTCTCTGTCTCTCTCTGTGTCTCTGTCTCCCTCTGTCTCTCTGACTCTTCTCTCTATATCTCTCTGTCTCTCTCCCCTCCCCCACACTGCCTCCCCATCCCCTCCTCATTTTAACTTATGGACTCAGGAGCTGGCATCTGGCCCATACCTGGCCCTTGTCCCCAGCAACCTGGGCTCCCTGTTCATTCCCCTTTCCTCCCCACCCTGGGCTCTGTATTGATTTATCACAAACACCTCCTGACAGCTGTGCTCAGTCTGATCCCTGCTTTGCTCAGCAGCATAAAAAAATAAGAGCTACAAATGGCTTCTTCCCTGCTAGGGCTCCAATTCCAGGCCTGAATGGCTGGAGCGATTTCCAATTTGGAGACAGAATTCAAACGTAGATGGCAGCGGGTAAGGACGAGGAGGTGGCCCAGGGGGCTGGTGAAGGGTGGCCGGGACAGGCCACTGAGGGTGCCGGTTCTCCCTTGCCCTGACTTCGGGTGACCATCCACTCCCTTGCCCTCTGGGGCTAGGGGTCAGAGCTGACTTGCCCAGAAGCCTTGAGCTGCCCATGAGTGGGAAGCCCCTCATGAAGCCTGCTACCCAGTCTGGGCACAGGATTGCTCAGACCTGAGACAGAACTGAAAACAGAATAGCATGAGACAGCAGGGAGTGTCTGTCCACCAAGGGGTGGGTGTCTCTACAGGGTGGGGAGCAGGCCAGGCTGAGGAAGACAAGCCCGGGAGCACCTTGAGACCCTCTGTACTGTTGTCTGGACCCTCCTGCCTCACCCGGGCATTAGGAACTACGGTTGAAGTGAAATGGGATTCTGTGATCTTTTCTGCAATGCCCATGAAGGACCTCGGCTAAAACCTGTATAGTCTCCAGCAGGTAGACACAGAAAACCGTGGGAATGGCAGACAGGCCACAGCCTGAACTCAGCTCAGAAAGCCTGTGACACCATGCCTGTCTTCTGGGAGCTTCTGATCTCTTTGGAGATTGGGAGTCTGCAGTTTGTGAAGACATCCAGCCATAAGCTGAGCGGGTGCATGGTGAAACCCCAAGCTGCAGGCAGAAGGAAAAGATTGGGGGAGACATTTGCCTTGGCTGATGGCGGGGTGGGGTGAGAAACCCATTCTCTGACTTCAAGCAGTGAAGCCCTCCAGGCTCTGGGGCAGGGAGAGCTTGCTGATGTGTGGTGGTGGGGACAGGATGGTGTGGGCAGAGACAGGGCCACTGGGGACCAGGGTCTGATCGGAAGGCAATGAAATTGAAGAGAAAAGTAAAAATGCACAGAAAAGACTGAAGCTGAACCTGGTGGCGGGGGAGGTGAATGGAAGCCCACGTGGCAGAAACAGGGAGTCTGCATGCAGCTCTTGCTTTTCACACAGGATAAGTTACATCCCCTGGGATGGGGGTCAAGAGGCCATTGAGTGGACACTCCCTGTAGATATTCAGAAATAGAGATTTAGGGCCTGGGGGCTACAGATGTGAGATTTAAAACATTTAAAAATATTTTTTAAAGTATAAATGGACAGGTTAGTTTATGAGACAAGGCACACACTCATGAAACAAAAGCAAAACAAACACTAGACTGAAATAACACAGTAACACAGTGACCCAAGAGATAGCATGAGTGAGGACAGGACAAGGTGGCCAGTGACGGTCCCAACTGTGAGCAACGGGCTCAGGGAGGGGCCACAGTGGGCAGGGGCACCACAGCACCTTCAGATCCAGAGAAGACTCCCTGGGCACAAACCTACCACCCGACTTCGTGACCCAAAACTACATGGCAGCCACCTTGCTGTGGGCTGGGTTTTCCCTTTCGGAACTGGTGAGAGTCAGAGGACTGGGGAGATGCCCAGCTCCTCCTTCCACCCTGAAAATCCCGCCTATGAAAGATGGAGAAGGGCATCGAACCTGAACGTCCCCTGAAATCACCCACCACCCCCTGCCCTGTCTATTTAAAGAATCAATGGGGATGACCCAAGATTCTGCAGAGTTCAAAGGAAACCACAGCAGGCAGGCATCTCTGTACACAGAGGGAGTTTTGGCAATGACAGTTGGGGTCTATTTGGGGAAAACTGGGCAGAGCCAAGGGGACTTCCAGGTGGCCTCTGGGCAATTCCAGAACTGTCCAGGGCAAGGACAAAGGCCCCAGCCCAGCAGCAAAACCAGCCTGACACCCTAAATAAACTCATTACTTTAGTCTGTGTAAGAGTCAAGCACTTGACCCCTCTATTGCATACTGAGGGTAGGGGTGAGATGGGAGAAAGAGAAGGCATTGGTCCATCCCAAGGTGGACACACACACACAGAGTTTCTGAGGTTCATCTGATGGCCCGTTTTCCAGAACAACCTAACTCCTTTACTGCAAATGGAGAGGAGGGTCAGAGGCCACAACCCTCTGAGCGGGCACAGGTGTGGTGAGGGTAGTCCTCTGGCTCCAACTTAGGGGGATGCGCAGAGACATCACAAGTAGCATACCTGCAAGTTCTTTCAAGGAGGTTCAGGTAAAAAGGAACAGGGGTGGGACAGCATAGAGGCTTCTGGGATGAGCAAGGAGCAACTCTGGCGCACAAGTGGGCAGGCACTTGAATGTTCGTTCGGTTTTTCTGCATCTCCCAGAGATTCTCCCTTGGGCCGCGGTGGACTCTGGCCTCCAGGCTTTGTGAGTGAGAGTCAGGGACCAGAGGCCACTCTTTAGAGCCCCCATGGGGTCTGCAAACCTCCTTGCAGGGAGAAGGAGGAGAGGAGGCCAGGTTTAGAGTAACTGCCAGACTATATAGTGCGGGTGGTAATGAAGCAAGTTCTCAGAGGTGATCTGAGTTTACGGCGCCACCATATAATATCGTTGGCAGTCATTTTTACTGTGTGAGAAGAGGCATAAAGGATGAGGCACTCTCATCACCCCAACTCCCACCGCCCCGCTCCGCCCCACAGCCGAGGACGGGATCACCTGCAGTTTGGCTGGGGTGGAGGATGGGTTTGGGGAAATGGCACTTTATAGGAGTTCCCAGGATGGCCATAATGGACACTGCATTCTATCAAGCGTTAATGAAGATAATAATAATAATAATGAAACAGGAGGGGAATTGGTTTCCATGGAGAGCAGAGCTGGGCTGGAAATAACAGGGGCGCATAAATTCTCCTGTGTCTGAGGCAGGAGGAGTGGGAAGGTCAGAGCTGGTGTGAATGTGCCCTGGAGAGACACTTTCCTGGGGGTGACAGTGAGCCAGGGGCCAGGGTCTGGGTTACGATGGGTGACATGAGTCCCATCCCTCCCTGCTGCATAGCTCCTTTCCTGCACTAGTGTTCTTGATTTCTTTTCTGCTCCTCTCCAGGTGCCTCGGGCACCTGCTGATGTAGCTACCTGCCTGCCTTGCCCTCATGTGCCAGCTGCCAGGGCCAGGATTCTGAGCCCTTTGCAGCCTAGTGCCCTCCTGCCCTGTCCCTGTTGCGGGGGCAGCCATCGTTATCCCCATGCTGCTCTGTCCAAGCCAAGAATTTAATTTCACAAAGTGCAGTCACTGGCCATTCATCAAGTGGATGCTGTTTTCACAGGTGAAGCAAAACGTCTCCAGCTGGAGAGCGATACACGCCCCTTCCCATTTCTCAGGCTTCACGACAAAGCTTTTAGAACGTGAGGGTCTCGGCCACAGCTGCTCTCAGCCAGCAGTCAGTGAGGTCAGGTGGCGTGAGACCCTGAGGCTGTCTGGGCAGTTCCCCTCCAGAGCCAAGCTAGTTAAAACAGTGGCCATTTAAACGTAAATGAATTTAAATGAAATAGTTTAAAATTCAGGTCCTCAGGCCACCTTTCAGCCACAGAGCATCTTTGTGATGGCACCATCTGTTGGACACACTGGTCCAGAGACAGGCCCTCCATCAGATCTGCTGTGATGGACAGGGTGGCCTGCACGGGGGCAGCCCAGTGCCCCAAGTGCTCTGCAGAGAGCAGCCATTTCCTAGGGCAACAGGCCTATAAGGTTTTATATTAAAAAGGGGCACTTGCCCTGCTCACCAATCCGACCTCATCCTCTCTCTGCTCCACACACATGGGGATGGCATGCTGCACTTGCTGCCCACCTTGCCTCCACAAGACAGAGCCCTCCCACCCTCCTTCCTCACCTGACCACCTTCCAGGCCCTCTAAAAGATCCAGGTCAGTTCACACTCAACCTCCTGCCGAATGCTTTTCCCGACTGCCCAGTGTGAGATAGGGTCCTGCCCTCCATGTGTGCATGGTCAACTGAATGGTGGAAAAAATGAGTGACTGGGATGGAGAGGGCTTGGCAAGAACAAAAGGCTTTTTCCAGGTGAAAAGGCCATAGGTGAGCTCCCAGGGTGAAGCAGGTAGAATTGTAGCTCTGTGTGTGTGTTTTAAGATAAATAGAAATAAATATAAGCCGCAGAAGAACAAGCTGAACTTCTGCTGTTTTCAGCCACAGCCCGATCTTTTCCCAGTTAAGACCTGACTCCAGGACTCTCAAGAGCTGGTCCTACTGCTGAGCAAGGGTCCCTGGCCCACCCTCTCAGAGAATGAATGGCAGGGTCCTGGCAGGAGGGGGCACTTCCTGAGATGCAGGGTCTTTGATTAGAGTCTCAGAGCCTGCACCCAGGTGAGTTCTCAAAGGCTCTGCCAATGAGCTGGGTGATTTCAACCTACCCCAAAGTGGGTGGAATCAGGGAGACAAAATTCAAATGTAGAGAAGGAGAGCCTAGGAGAGGGCAGGTCCCCAAGGGAGGCAATTCCCAAGGGTGGCCGTGCTCAGGACAGCCTCCTGGGAAGGCAGGCAGGCAGAGGCCAGAAGATGAGGGCTTGATTCTGGCTCGACTGCTGGTTAGCTCTGTGGCTTCAGGGAAGCCCCTTAACCACTTCACCTTGAAAATGAGGATTAAAAATATCTGTTTTATCTAATACAAAGGCTGTGGTCAGATTAGGCAACTGTCAAAATGCTCTGTGAATTCTGAAGTGGAAAGAAGTGAACTCTGAAGTAGAAACGAAGGGGCTGTTTGTCTGTGTGTAGGGGTTTTTTCTTGGGAGCTGGGGCCCACGGTGGTCAGTTCACTTCCTCACTACAGGGCCCTCTGAGGAAGTGGGAGCCCACTGGAGACAAGCCAGGGGCTGTCCTGATGGAGGGGCTCTGGGTGGGGGGTTCAGCCTTAGAGGGCCAGTGAGAAGTTCTCTGTGCATCTCTGCCTTGTCTTCTGGGCCTTCAGGCAGCAGGCTAGGGAGGACCAGATAGACCTGGGCCAGAGGCCCTGTCACACACCACCATGGGCTGTAGTTCTCTCAACTGTAAAGCAGGAATAAGGTTCCTGTGAATCAATGTACACAAGGCATCCAGCTCAGGACCTGACCATACTCCCTTCCTTTCCCTGTGCACATAAATATCAAACAACACAGCCTACCAGGAGGATCCAGATCTTTGCTGCACCCTCTACGTGATTCCTGGTTGTCAGAAAATCTCAAGTAGGTCCATGCAGGGGCTGAGAAAGAAGAGACATACTGGATTCTTCTATCTTCTCAACACCAGTTGCAAGAAATCAGGAGCCGAGGTGAGACAGGGAGCCCTGGGAGACGTGACCAGGAACCTGCCTTGCCAGGCAAAGGGTCCCTCCACCAGTGGCTCCCACCCTGACCTCTTGATGCCCTTGTCCCCAGCACCTTTGACAGCCTTGTTGTGGGAAAAAAGCACCCCAGAAATATGTAATTGATCTCACCTCTTGCCAGTTCTTAACCTGGGCTTTTCGGCAGAAGATGCCTGATTAGAATATCTCTGAAGAGGGCAGTGAGTTATAGAAATGGACACTCTTCTAGCTGTCTCTCCCACTCATAAATCTATCCCCCTCTGAAAGTGCAGATGGTCCGTGATCGTCCATCACGCCGGAACTCAGCACCGGACAGCTCCCGGGTGGGTTTTTCCTAGGAGGCTCCTTTTTCTGCAAGCTAAACGGAACTGCGGCTCCGCACAGCCTCTCCCCATGATGGAGTGCAAGCAGTCCAGCCGTCAGGAATGATTTAGGGGAGAATGAACGATAAATATCCAAGAGGTTGGAGCTCAGAGCAGGAAGGCAAAGAAGGCGCCTCTGCAGCTGTACTTACATTGCTGTTGTTCTTTTCATTTATGTTTTAAATTTTATTTTATTTCATGTTAGAGGGACAGCAGATAGATGTTCACATCCTGGGAAGGGGTTGGTCTTGACTGACCTTTCTAAGGAGCTCCCTCTGCCCCCATCACAATGATGAGTGAAGGACTGAGGTCAAGGGGCCGTTCTGTTGGGGGAAATGTAAGTGACTGGGCCGTTGACATTTAGGGATAAGTAAGTTCTCTGAAATCTTACTGGGCTCACTGACAAGTCCCTCTGAAGTTAAAGCTGTATCTCTTGATGAGATGGCCCAAGCTGTTCCCCACATTCCTACTGCAGATGGGCCCAGAAAAGCCCAGCCCAACAGGCTGCCCAGCCCCTCCTGTGGGGCTCCCAGAGATGGGCCCACTACTCTGTCTCCCCTGGGGAGGACCAGGGGCGAGCAGCTCACCTATGGCTAGTCCTTGTTCAGTGTCTCCTGCCTGCTCCTGCCCTAGCTGGGCTTGCACAACAGGAATGAGCAGAAGCGCCATTGCCCATTGCCTGGGGTGGGGATTGGCTCAGGACTTGGCATTCCTGAAAGGCTTCATTGTTGTCTACAAAGAGCTGTTGTGCCCAGGGTGCTAAACATATCAGCTACGTGTCCTACCGTGCCCAGAGCCTTCATTATAGGGCTTGTCCTCTGCACGCACACAGAGGACAGTCCCCGGGACCATGACCCTGCCTTGGCCTGAGGGCAGCATTTCACAGCTGTCCACCCCTTCCCTCTCCTGTCTCCCCGCCCAGAGGCAGAGGAGCCAGGGCTGGGCTGCGAGGGTGGTGAATGAGTGTCTGCCTCCTACAGGTGCTGGCCCACTCTGCCAGGTGGTGCCTTAGAGCTGCGTGGGCAGACTGCCTGCGCTCCCCTCTCTATGCCCCTCCCCACCCTCTCCAAGGGCCTCTCTCCCCCCACCCAGGAACCAGACCCTCTGAACTCTGGGCTGGGGGAGGATTTCAGCACACAGCGCTGGGGACATAGGCCAGATACCTGTAGCATCAACTACCTACCCACCACCAGAGAGGCTGCCCCCAGAAGGTGGGAGGTGAGCCAAGGCCTTTCTCTCAAGATGGAGGGGGGAGCCGCCAAGGGGAGTGCCTGGCACTGGCTGTACCTCCTCACCAACCCTCAGAAATGGAGTTCCCCTCTGAGGTTTCTTTGTGCCCCTGGGTGCCCCTTGGAGAGCAGCACATTCCCTGAAAGCTGAAGGGCCATCACTCTGCTCCTGCACCAAAGGCAGCCTGTCCAGAGCCACTACCAGCTCATGGCAGAATTGCTTCTCTGTGCTCCCTCCTGGGCATGACAGCTACCAAACCCCCACAGCCAGCAACTCCGAGCCCAGTGAAGGGAGGTCCAGAGAGGGGGCAGGAATGCCTGCCTACCCATCAGTCCCGGGACCTGACCCGCATGCTTAGATGGTGTGGCAGGCAGAAGGATGCTGCGGAGGGGCCAGCTATTGTCACTGCAGCAGGCGGCATCCCCCTTTCCCCCCGTGCGGGGCTCAGCAAGAAGTGGGCTTCCTCTCTGCAGCTCCCACAGAGGCACTTGAGTGATTCCATTCCTTCTAGAAGTGGGCACGTGAAGATTTGCAGATAGCCTAGAAATGCAAGATCCTGAGTTCTCATCCTGCCCCACCAGCCTGACAGCACAAGGTCCAAACAATTGGTCTCCTTTTACCGTGGGCATCTGTGCACTAATGAAGCCTGGCTTGGGCTCATGTTGGTGGATCGCTCCACGCACCACCGGCCATGGGCAGAACACGCCACTCTCACCAGCTCTCAGCAAGCAGTCATCTCCGGACGGGGCGGAAGAGCGCTGAGTTGTGGCACTGCCTCCTCTGCAATCCTGGCAGCACTGAGAGCAAGAAGACAATGAGGTGTGAGCGCCCGGGACAGGGAGGCTTGGAGTGGGGGCCCAGGTGGGCAGGCAGGTGCAGCCTCAGGGCACCAGTGTCTGTTGGTGGCCTTGCAGCCGCCAGTGCAGCATCTTTTCTTGGCTAAATGCACTGCCCTCACTACCACCCAACATGCTGGACTAGGAAAGGGGCTTAAAACCTCAATTCCTGATACAGTTGACACCTAGTAACCAGTTTCCATTCTCCATCCCAGGGCAGGCTTCTCTGGGGTCTACAGGGATGGTGGGAGAGGGATTGTCCCTTGTCTGTGCTGCAGCAATGACTTAACACCAGTAGTAAGAGATGAGGGCTCCTGGGACCAACTCTCCATGCCCCTGGAGCCTCTGTGAGAAGTCCTGGCCCAGTGTTTCTCTTACCAAGACCTGGATATCATGGACAACAACAGCAGATCTTATATCATTACACACCAGTTCTGTGTCTTTCACACACTTTCTTTCCAATCCCAATGACAATGGGATCAGAATGATAGGAGTCCCTGTTTGGCACCTACAGCACTGTGGTTTAGGGTGCCTGACAGCTTTGCCCAACCTCCACATCCATTGTATTTCTTACTTTCAAACTAATGGCTGTGACGAGTAAGCATGGGGCTGATTGTCCACACCCCGTGCCAGCCAATCTCATATCCTTCCCTGAGTGCTTTGCAATTGCTAGAGCTGGGAAGCGGTCTTCCGGGCACAGGACTTTGGAATCACAGCACTGTGCGTTAACTTACGAAGCATCCCAGACCCCCTCTGTGGACCCAAAGACAATCCTGGGTATTCTCACCCCAGATGTGTGGTGTAGTTGGGGCTCCACAGGTGCAGCTGGGGCTTTGAGACCGGTGAACCTGCTTAGGAATGTTCGTCTTGGTGACTGGCTATCTGGGCTCCTTCCCTTTCCATCCCAACCCTTTCCATCCCATCTCGTTCACCTGCTGTTGCCTTTGGACCCTACGTGACATGGATTTCGTCATTCCCAGGAAAACAAGTTTCATTTAGGAGCCAGGTCCTTAGCTCTTCCCTCCGCTCCACTGCCCCCGGTTGGGTCTGCTCCACATGGGGAAGCAAACTAACTTTTATTAAGAGCTTGCTAGGTGCCAGGCTCTGTGCTGGGAACTGTGCCTGGGCACACTGCCTGGGCCAACTCATTGAGTGGCTTGGCATGTTCTGCCAGCCCTTCAGCATTACAGTCTCGGTGGGACCCTAACCTGCTTGCCTTAGTTCCACGGCAGGCGCTCTGTAGAACCGCTCTCGCTCTCTTTCTTGTTTGGGGTGCCCTCTCCTCTCCCGCCCCCCCGTATTTATCACTCCTTCTGAGACACATCATGAATCCCACCCTTGACAGTGTATGCCCTAGTATCTCTCTACTTGCACCCACCTCTTTTTTCCTTACCCCAACATTGTTCTGTGTCAACTCTTGCATCTTTAAAGGTAGTAATAGACACGCATGCAGATTTAAGAGCAGGTCACAAAAGTGCGTGCTAGCTCCTGCATTAGAATGCAGATTCCTAAAGCCTTTTGGCATCCTCTAGTCTCCATTTCTCAGTCTCTCTGTGCCTGGTAAACACTCATCCCTGTTTTTCCTTCTCATCTCTGTCTCTCCCTCCCTCTCTCTGATGTGTCTTCTCTGTGAGTCCAGGGGCCACAATACATTTCTGATGAGAACTAATTCACCTGCTCTTCATGGAAAACTTAGACCTGGAGGTTTCTTTGTCATGCCTTAAAGTCGCTTTGTGTCCCAGCTCAGCTGAGTAGGTGTGTCGGGGCAGGTCCAGAGGAGACAGGGGCCCCGAGCTCAGTGGCCGTTGGCTCCCTGAGACTTGCTGCAACAGCAAGAGAGTGCCTTAGGGGGCCATGTGTTTGGTTTCCTTCCCTGGTGTTGCAGAGTTGGCATTTTATACAAGGAAGACACAGGTGGGTCCCCAGGGTCCCCGGATCTTTGTAGGTGGGGATCCACCTTTAGAAGATGACAGGGTCCCTCTGTGCCCTGAGCTCCAACTCCTCATCTGAGCACAATAGGTTTTAAGCCCAGCTGTCTTTTTCAGCCCATCTGAATCTGAAACACAAAGGCCATGAATCAAATTGATACCTGGCGTTTCATGGCGTGTGGGTACCGGCAGTGGTGGCGTGTGAAGGCTTCCTCTCCAGGGACCCCAGTGCACCTGTGGTAGCCTCCCCCAGTGCCTCCCATTACCTCTAGGACCTGAAGCTGCTGTAATGGAGGCTCCTGGCAGAACGTGCCAAACTGTCTGAATGTACCGAGAAGGTGGCTCCCCAGGAATCCATTTCCCGCTTACCTATTAGTGCCGGCGAGAGCCAGGCTGTGACACACAGAAGTAGGGCGGCTCCTCAGAGCCGTGCCTGCTGCAAACAGTAGCAATCCTGCTCCAGGATTTTAGGGGGAAAGACAGATATGCACAGAGCAGGCAGGCAAAGCTCACAGCTGTGAGGTGCAGCGTTTCTATGTTGAAGGTTCTATTGGCAACTCAGCGGCGGGCGGCAAGCAGCTGTTCTCCAAACGCACCCAGGGAAGGCGGTGGGGAGTGCTCTCAGGGCTCCTCGTGCAGGATCTGGGATACATCAGAGGAAGGATTTTCTCTGGCAGTGGGGTTGGTTTGCCAAGGGAGAGAGAGCATGAGGAACGCCTTACCAGGAAGCATTTTTAAATTGTACCAATTCTCTTGACGAGGACGGTCAAAGAGGGTCCCTGCCTCAAGGCAGGAGAATGACGGAACGAGCATCGTCAAGTCTGTTCTCCAAGCAGGAAGGTCTGGGGTCCTGCTGGA
Source organism: Oryx dammah (assembly GCF_014754425.2). Classification (NCBI taxonomy): domain Eukaryota; kingdom Metazoa; phylum Chordata; class Mammalia; order Artiodactyla; family Bovidae; genus Oryx; species Oryx dammah. The sequence goes on along the minus strand of NW_024070192.1, from coordinate 9,999,632 downwards.
CAGCCGGGGCACTAGGGGCCCTTAGTCTGCTGCTGGCCCTGGTGGTGGGCTGTCTGCAGAACCTTCTTGTCCTGGTTTTGGGGTCACAGTCAGCACCAAGAGGGACTCTGTGGGGAGTGATTCCCAGCCCTCTCCCCCCAGAGGCCACAGTCATAGCTGTCAGACAGCAAACCCACCACAGCCTTCTGGAAAGGTGTCCACATCTCAGGAGCCACAGGCCACCCACATGGTCCAGCACCACAGGACACACCAGCCAGCCCAGGTTGCCCCCGGCAGTAATTTGCCCAGGGCCCTCCAGTGAGCCGATCTTCAGCTTTGCACCCGGAAACCGGGCCGAGGCCTCCTGGGTAATGGCTGCTTGGGCCAGCCAGGGGGTTTGTACAGGGAGGTCACCGAGTATCTCCCAAGTGGCCAGCAAGAGCCTCCCTGCTCTCTCTCCCTCTCCCACCTCTCTCACTCCCAGCCTCTTACCTGTTTCGTCTCTTCCTTTCTTCTGAGGCCCACTGTCAAGCCCCCAGGTTCCCTCCTTTTTTGGGTGATGCAGGTCTGACTGCTCTTCCTTCCTGGCTCCAATATGTCAAAACTTCGTGGCATTAAAGAAACACGGGGAAAACCATCTGGGAAGTAGGTCATGTAAAAAAAAACAACAACCTGCCTATAATTAAACCAGCTCCTTGCAGGGGGCTGTCTCCGGAAGAGCCGAAATCCAGCAATCCAGCATCAGCTTCCTCCCCCCACCTCCCCACATCTTCCTTCCTTACAAAGAAAGTCTCAAGATGCAACACTAGGCACACAATTTTCCAACAAAACCCCATCAGGCAAATAATGAAAACATCACGATGTTGGTACTTTGACTGCCTCTTGACTGCACTATTGAGAAAGGAAGATGGGAGGTGTGGTGGTGCAGACTGTGGCAGCAAGAGCTGGAGGCATTGGCTGCGCTTTCCATGAAGCAGACCTCCCTGGCTCGTTTGGCCTTGCAGTTTCGTTTTCTGGATTTTAACATGTGACTGGTGGTGTCCTCTGGGTGAGAGTTTTGGATGATCCATGATGGTTCCCTCCTCTTCCTTGTGGCCTCCTCAAGCCCATGCTGTTTTTCTTCCTGGCCACTGGGTTAGCAAATAACACCTGAACCATCCCGATCTTTAGGTCCAGAATACTTTTATTTCACTCACGACAAAAATTAGTCCTTCCAAGAGCCCAGCTGACAACTCTCAGGAGCTTCTGTCTCTCATAAAACTTGCTGACAGCAGGCAGACACTTCACAGGAGGAAGATTTACTAACAATGTGCTGGAGGTTTTTCCAATCCATGAAGTGATTGTTTTCAAAGGAGGAGGTGGTGGAGGGGGGGAGTTATTTCTAGATACAACAAAGTGGTAAAGCTTAACTTTCATTCTCAGAAAAGTCATTATGAAACCAAGCGATTAAGACTTGGGAGTTAGTGTGCAGTGCGGTAACTGTCTTGCTGATGTAAAGGGCAAGACTTGTCAGTCACTTCCGATCTCTTTCCCTGCCAATAGAGTGGCCCAGATGGATGCCAAGAATGCCACCCAGGACTCACCTTGGCCTCATCAAAGACTGTGATTTTTTTAAATTAAAGATTGCAATTCTAACGACATAGCAAGGTTCTAAACAACGCACTCGTTATCCAGGAAGCAACTAGTTGATAAGGAGAAGCTGAGGGCTCAGGGACACCTTGCCAATTTGCAAACAATCTCAGGTCTATCTTTTCAACCCAAGAAGGCACAAATTTTGTCCCCTTTTTTGTTCCAACGGAGAGATCCTCTTTTCTAGAATGCCCTTCCACACACACCAGTGTCGCTTTCCATATTTGCTCCAACCTTGATTGCCAGTGGAGTTCTCTGGGTGGACCCAAACCACCAACCCTCTGAATGGAAGCCACGTGTGCTCACCGACACCCCTGTCCCGAGTGAGCTCCCCAGCAGGGGCCTCCCTGGATTGTAATGGCATCTTTGTTCCGAGTTTGGCGTGAGCTGAGCCAAGGCCTCAAATACGGTGCATTGACTTGACTGCAGAATCAATAGCAACTTCCTTATGGCCATTTTGTTTGGAGATAAACATCTAAAGTTTGATGTATTGGGTCTGGTTTTGTGGAAAGAGCGCAGACTTTGGAATGAGAATGATCTGGGTCTGCAGTTTCAGCCAGGCTGCATGCTGACCGTGCGGCCTTGGACAAGTGACAATCCTCGTGTCCCAGCCTCTTTGTCTGACTGATGGGGCAGCTGTTGAGGGGTGGGGAATGAGAAGAGGGCTCAGGAGCGAACAGAGGGGAAACACCAGGCAGGCAGTTTGCTCCTTGTGTTAGCTCCTTTCTTTTCTTTGAAGGGTGTGCCTGTGTGTGCATGCCTATGTGTATATGTACGTGAGTGTGTGTGTATGTTTGTGTATGTAGGCTGGGCTAGGGTTGCCAGGTAAAAATACAGGGCACCTGGTTAAATTCTAACTTCAGATAAACAATAAATAATTGATAGTATGAGTGTGTCCCAAATATTTATTGCATGATACATATACTCAAAAAAGCCAAACACATTATTTATTGTTTACCTGAAAGTTAAAATTTAACTAGTCATACAGTAATTTATGGAGAAGGAAATGGCAACTGACTCCAGTATCCTTGCCTGGAAAATCCGCGGACAGAGGAGCCTGTAGACCTATTGTCTGTAGCATCGCAGGAGTCTGACCGACTTAGTGACTTAGCTCCCCTCCGCCCCACCTCCAGTAATTTGACTTGCTAAATCTGCAACCCTAGCTGGGACAAGGTTTTTTACTCCAGTTGTAAAATGTGACTGACAGAAGCAGGCATGCAGGGGAGGCTCTGGTGGCCTTGGGGGAGGGGGCTGAGTGAGGAAGGGCATCAGGCTGCTTTGCCCAGCTCACCTAGCCCAGATTCCTCGAGTCTCTGTTTGGGCCTGGTGACTTCTTTTTCTTTTTTTGTTTTGGGGGTCCTTCAATTGCCTCAGGCAGAACTCTGAGCCATAGACAGTCTTGGCTGGGAGCAAGGGCAACAGTCAAAGTTTCAGCCCAGTGAGGTTGCCAGCCCTGCAACTCGGGGCTGACCCTGAGTTTACGCTGAATGTCCACTAATTACACTGAACAGTGTCCACTTGGACTGCTCTCCAGGCTCCATCTACCTGCTGACCCAGATGCGGGGCAGTGTTCTCTGGAACCTTATTTGTTTGTCTCGTGGGTGACATCTGATCTATCTGAAACAGGACCCAACAGAACTCAGAGCAGCTGCCAGACAGTGTGCCTGCCCCCCAGCTCCCCACACCTGAGTCCTCAGCAAAACCTTTCCACCTTCTCAGCCCCAAGATGCCCCTGCCCTCGCAGCTCTGTTCAGGCCCTCCACTCTCCACCTTCACTAAACCACTGCCTGCTTGTCTGTGCCCCGCTCTGGCAAATGACACCCCGATTCCGATTCTCCCAGCCAACTCAGTGGGTGCCATCACCTTGGCAGATTCTGGTGTTGGCAGCAGGGGGCACATAAGGTGCAAAGGGGAACTAATGGTAAATAAAGTAGCTTTCCTCCCCCGAAGACCCCTCCCAGCTCTGCCAGCTGACAGAGTGAATTGTTTTCAATCCAATCTCGGTTTTATTGAAGTTTCCTCCAGGGTTAGCTCAGGAGACTTCTCCCCCAGCCTCTTCCATGTGGCCTTATTTACCAGAATCCCCTCGACATGACATTTAAGCGTCTCCATTAACATTTCGTGCATCTTGCTCATGGCAGGCATGGGCCCTCCGAGACCTCTGGGGTGGCGGGCACGGCGGCAGCCCGCAGAAACGCCGGGCTTATTTTAATTGGCTCGAAACTGTGGCTGGTGACCACAGAGGGGTCCCTTTCCTTGAGTAATGACCTGGAATTTGATCACGCAGCTTTTATTAGCTTGTAACACAGAAAGTGGAACCATCTATAAGATCAGAGCCAGAGCCGGGGGCACGTCTGCCCACCGTGGCACACTCAAAGCCTATCCACGCTGGAGGACCTGAGCAAGTGTGCTTGCACAGCCCAGTGGATAAAGGATGGCAGCTCTCAGGGTAAATTGCCCTGGATGAATTTCTGCCTGTGGAGCAGACCTGCCAGAAAGCTCCCAGGACTCGGCCTCTCGTAATAGAACAGCCACCCTGCTGAACCCTCTTGTGTCACTCTGGGTTCCTTGTCTGCGTGCAGATCTTTGCTTACCAGGGAGTGAAGAAGCCCTCTGAGCAGTCGGGGTCTTGTGGTACTCGTCCTACTGTGGGGAAACTCTGCTCAGAGGACGGTTGCTGGGTCACCCAGGCTCTGTGTCCTCCCCTTGCATTTTAGGGGGGAGAAGAATGTGAGAACCCGAGATCTTGGAAACACAGATGGTCTAGACTCCAAAGCACCTGGAGACTGATCGTCCCCACACCCAGGACCCTCGTTTGGAATGCAACAGTTTCTGCTTAGGCTGGTGGTTTCTAAAGAAACTCTCAGTGGGCAGTAGAAGAGACAGTTCTAGACTAGTTTATTGTCCTTTAAGTGGAGAGAGAGCGGAAAGGGCAGATCTGATTCTTCTGAAGTCTCTGTCATGCATGTCATTCATCTGTTCATCCACCCAGGCCACGGATTTCTGCTGAGCCACTGAGGGTGTAAATCACTGTGCTACTGCTGAGTACATGTGTCATCCGGGTCTCTCACTTCCTCAAGGGGCTTCTAATCAAACCATGCTTATCTCAGAAAATTTTTGGAGACTTAACTACAGTTAAGGTAAAATATAATAAATATCTATGTTTCTCTACTGCAATTAACAATGATTAACATTTAGTTATAGTGTGTTTTTTTTTTTAAAAAAAAAAGGTTTAGAGATGGAGGACAAGTCCCCTCTGCACCCCTAGCCTCAACAGCCCCACCCGACACCCAGAGGCAGCTCTGAGCATCAACTTGGTGTCCATCATTTTGTCCCTTGAAAACACACTTGCGCACATATAACCATGAACAACAAACAGACCATAGTTCTCCCACTTCTTAAAGTGCACATACGTGACCTCTTTCTGCAACTTGCTTCTTTTGGCTTTGTATTTTTGCAGCTCCTCTGTGCATTTCTGATCCATTCCTTTGTTGTGGGGAAATCTGTCTTCGGAATCTACGGCTTTGTCTTTACCCACTCTGTCCTTGACGAGCGCTCTGGTTGTCCAGAACCAACAGCAATGGTACTGCTGTTGCGACAGATGCATGGTTCTCTGGGTTCATCTCCTCCGGCCCTGGAGATGATACCTGGTTGTGAGTGGCTGGTCTTAGAATGTTCCAGATCCTGCCCACAGCTCTCTAACTGTCTGGACCCGCCCATGCTCCACCAGCTGTCTCGTCTATCCTCACTGAGATTGCCAAGCTTGTCTACTTCTGTCCACATGAGAGCTGAGAAGTGGCGGCTTACTTCACTCTAAATCCCCTGATTCTTGCACACCTTTCCTCTGTTTGAAACTTCCCTGGTGGCTCAGACGGTAAAGCCTCTGCCTACAATGTGGGAGACCCAGGTTCAAACCCTGGGTCGGAAAGATCTCCTGGAGAAGGAAATAGAAACCCATTCCAGTACTCTTGCCTGGAAAATCCCATGGATGGAGGAACCCGGTAGGCTACAGTCCATAGGGTTGTAAAGAGTCGGACATGACTGAGCGACTTCACTTTTCCTCTGTTTACCAGCAGGCCTGGGACTCTCCCTACTCCTGGGGAACTGTGGTTTACTCCGTCCTCTACTCTCCCACTTGGGAAAGCAGTCTGTTCCCCGGAAAGATTTAGGGCAAGACCTGAAACGGTTCTACTTACTTTTAAAAAATTAAGAAAACCATTCACCAACATCTGGACTCCCTGTTAGACACCCAGTGTCTGCACCACACCTCAGGAGTGATCACGACCCCTGAGCTCCCTGGCCAAAATGCCAAGCAGCCTGTGTAGGGCCCTGACCCCTCCCTGCCCTCTAAGACTGTCTGTCTGCTGAGCCCTCAGGCCCTGCCAGTCTGGACCACAGACCCCGGGACCCTCAAAGCAATCCTGGGAGAGGGATGGAGATACAGGGAAGGGTGAACAGAGGTCTGGAGATGTTTGCCTTTGGGCACTGGGTGGCTTCCAGAGGAGGTGGGAGAATTGGCAGGGGTGTCTCCTGGTCCAGGGGCCGTATGGTAGTCTCAAGCCTCCTGCTCTTCTCTGGGAGAGACGATGAAGCCACAGGGGCCCCCAGGGGTCACCGATGGAAGCAGTCTCTCGGCAAGTGAAGCAAATAGCCAATCTCAGGCCTGGCCTTGGCACTTTCTCTGCAGGAAGAGACTGGATGTCATGCCCTCCCTCTCTGCCCTGAAGGTGCCACCGGACATTTTCCATTTCCCCGTCAGCCCCTCTCTCCTCCCCCCACTTATCTACCTGCCTGGGGCTCTCTGCCCGTTCCACCCCCAGACAGCCCAGCTCTGGCCTGAGTCTCTGGGGCTCTGTCCTAGGGATTTGGGTGATCTGGGGTAGGAAGCGGTGAGGTAAACAGGAGCAGGGTGGGGTGGCTAAAGAAACAAGTGGGTGATGTGTGGACCCCAGGGCACTGGACCCACTAACGCTTCGTCCTGGCACTCGTGCTTGGAAGGCACACAGGGGCCCCTGTCCCCTCTCTGGCACTTTCCTAAACTAGCCCCTGTGGTGTGGCCCTACCTGTCCTACCTCCTTCAGTGATCCTGCTTGGGGCAGGCAGGGTCAGGGCTGTGCAAGGGGCAGCTATTAAAGAGTCCACGTAGCAGGTGGGGAAACCAAGTCTCCCAGAGGCCACTGTAGCAAGAGTGAGGACAGTGTGGCCATCACGAGCCAGGCTCCATGTTCCCTGGGCCTCCAATCTGCACCTTGGCGGGGGGCGAGGGGGTGTTCGAGGGCTCTGTGCCTCAGTTTCCCTCTAGGATCTCTGGAGGGGTTCATGCGTTACAGCAGGAAGAAGGCTCCGAGAGTGTTTATGATCAGAGACACAGCCTTGCCTAGTCTCTGTCCTGAACTCCTGCCCTCTCTCCCCTTCCTGGGGAGGCAGGAGTGGCCACTGACCTCTCCCCCAGTCCTCTCCTGTGTTTGCTCGAGAATGACCCGGCAGCAGCAGCAACACGGTTTATTAAGCCAACACAATCTTTTAAGTACGTGAGCCCCAGAGACCCCTGAGGTCTGCATATGCTTGGAGGAGCTTGCAGGTCCGAGACTTGCAGGCTGCTTGGGACTGGGGGGTCAGGGGTGTCCCCATCCCAGGAAAGGTCCTGTCACCCTCCGTGTCCTTGCCCAGCCTTGAGTCAGGACGCAACTTGCTGCCCCTTGTTCTCTGTATTACAGTCTTTTAAAAAATCTGCTCTTTTCTCAGTCTCCTTTCTCCCATCCTTTCCTGCCCCCCTTCTTTGTCTCTTGGAACTTTTCCTGGTGTGCCTAATTCCTGGGGGCTGCAGCGGCCTCCGTCGCTGCACACACTCAACCCTGAGAATCGATTCCAAAAGCGATTAGTTACAGTACAGTAGCGCTGCTAACTGTGGCATTTTGCTTTGCAGTTATTGATACATCATCAGAATTGAGAAGCCATTGGCAGGCAGGGGAAGAAGGGGCAGCTGGGTGGGGGCACAGGGGAGGGTGGCGTGGGGACGACTGTCCTGCAAATGCAGGGAGCCTGGCTCTGACGGCAGGGTGGGTTTTGAGGCCCTGATAGAAGCGGGGGCTGGGCGTCACATCGGAGACTCTGGAAGGCCAGGTCATTCCTGGCTCATTCTCAAGCAGATGACTAGGTCCTCACTGCCTCCTCCTCCCTCCTGCTTTAATACCATTGCTGGGGCACAGCTCCTTCCCTGGGAGTGGGGACTGTGTGCTGGCGGAGCAGGGGGTGGGACAGTGGCATTTCTGGTGCTGTTAGTGGATAGGGTCGATCTCTTGGGGTGCATGCAAGCTAGAGGCCCGAAGCAGACAGGGTTCTCCAGAGAAATGGAATCAATACTATCTATGCATCTGTGTGGGTATCTACCTACACATGATGTGTGTATCTATCTACAGCTAGGCAAAGATACATCTCGTAGCCATAGAAAGAGGGTAGATCTCATGTAGAGATAGAAAGGAAGAAAGATGGAAGAAAGGAAGGAAGGAAAGAAAGAAAGGAAGGAAGGAAGAAGGTTTGTTTTAAGCCACTGGCTTCCGTGGCTGGTTTGGTGAGCCCCACAGGTTTTGATGAGAGAAGCTCAATGTTTACATAAACTGCAAGGTCAGCCCCAGGCAGAGCCCCTGGTCAACCCCACGCCCCTGGAATCTAAGCTGGTGCTGGGGAACCGCAGTGGTAATGGGGTGATGCTAATGATTTACCCCTCAACCTGGCTCTGTTGACCTGAGTGAAGAGTTGGGGCCCGAGTTGGGAATGGGTGACACGGACCCTCCCACGATCAGTCTGGCCACGGTCAGCTGGACCCCTGGCGTTCTGGGGACCGGTCCGAGTCTCACTGCAGGGGAGCAGAGCTGGGAGCGGCTGCCGTTGTGAAGGGGTAAGCAGGGACGCCTCATTATAACTCCCCCCAGCCTAATGTTTTCCAGTCGCAGTGTTCAAAGGATGCGGTTCCCATGACACTCTGTCCTGTGATATTTTTAATCAAGAGCGCGGGAGAGCGTGTGTCTGATGCACTCCAGATAGTCAGAGATGGAAATGGTTTTGTTCTTGTGTTTTCTCTTTTCAACCCAGCGCTAAGTCAGAGCTGCCTGAGGAAGACTCCACACGCGTTTCCCTCGAGCTGGTCTGCAGGTCCCTCCAGCTGGGACCCTGTCCTAGGAGCTGCCCATCTGCAAACAGGTACGTGCCCCCTTCCGGCACACATTCTGCTCCACCCAATCTGTTCCTCAGACCCAGGGCATCTCAGAGGCCCAGGGGTGGGGCTGGGCGGGGGGACGGGGCACAGCAGTGTCGCAGTGTGGCCTGGAGGGGTATCGGTCGGGGAGCCGTGGTCACTAGAGAGGAGGGTCCACACTGTCCCCACCACTTGGCTCCTGGACCCCTCTACGTCTTTCACCTGCCCTCACCCTGAAATGCAAATCAGCGCATGTATGATAGATAATTAATAGACTGATCAGCCAGCAAGGGAGGTAAGTAGATAAATAATTTTAATGATCCTTGGGTTGCCCATAAATTCCCTCACTGCCTTTTTCATTAAACTCTGTGTTTACAGGCGTCATTTATACTGCATGTCATTTTGCCGACCCCTCCCCCACTCCCCCAGCAGCTCCCACCAGGTCTGACCTGGGGTGGACGTGTGGGTGATGGCAGGTCCTTTCTCAGCAGGGCCTGGTCTGACTCAGGTGGCGGCGGGGAGCGGGGCTGCGTGGCCACAGGCAGACCGTGCTCAGCACCCCGATGTGGCCGCAGCCTATATTTAGGCAGCTCAGGAACCTTCATTATGCTTGGCACCTGTGCTGTGGGTCTGAGCTCATTGTCCTCCCCAGGGACAGCTTTGGCCTATTAATAGCCTTGGCTGAGGTTTCCTCATTGCTCCGAAGGGCCAGGAGAGAAAGTGGGTTAATAAATATAAAAGAAAACTCTCTCAAGAAGGCCTGGGGCCAAACTCTCCCAGACTCTCCGGGAGCCTGGCTGCCGAACCTGGACAGGGCGTGAGGCTCCCTTCACCCTGGTCTCCTCCACCGCAGAGGCCCAGGGCCTGGGCTGGCGGGTCTGGGGACCAATGTGGAGAAGTACTCCCAGGTTTCCATGGAGCTGGAATGGAGGAGGCCCTGGTGGGCAAGGCCACCACCCTGTGGGGCGCAAGAGGGACTTGGGTGTGGCCTCTGCGCCCCTGGGAGGAGGCCAAGGGAGAGGACATCCTGGGCTTTCCTGCCTCCCCTCCTCCCCAGCATTTTGCTCCTGACCTTCTATGCCTACTCATCTGTGTGTAGAAGAGAGACCCTCAGGATGGTCACTGGGCAAGATGCCTCCTCTTGACCTTGTCTTCCACTCCTGGGGTCCAAAGCAAGAACAGTTCAGACTGAGTTAGAAACACCTGTAGAGAGAGAAAGGATGCCCGGGGAACAGAGTGGGGAGGACCCAGGGAAGCTCTCCAAGGACAGGCGTCCCCAGGGTCTGCTCTCAGCTGAAATTCAAGAGCATCAGGGGCATGCTGGCCTCAGCATTCTGGGCTGGGGATTATCAGCTAACACTGCTGAGGCCTGGGGCTGGGGACGGGTTAGTCCCTGCCTTGTTTATTCTCAATATGGTGCCATGGGAGACGTTCTTAGACTTTGTCCTCCTTCAGGTCAGGGGACAGGGTTCAGGGAGGTCACGGCCGCCAGCTTCTTTATGGCATGGGTGTGTGGCCACAACAGCCCGCTGCCTCGGGAAGCTTTGGGCCCTGTCGTTTGACTCCTTCTGGGTTTCACCAGTTGGTGAGTGTTTAACCCGTGGGTGTTGCTGCTTCTGTGCAGCGGAAGCGCCCAGCCCTATGCTGGCATCTACAGCAGGCCTCCCGATGATCAGCTGGCCCTTCTCCTTGGGTGGCGGTGTTCGCCCAAGGCGAAGAGGGAATTTGGACTGAGCAAGCGGAAAGCCTTTTGAAGTTTCACTCAGTGGAATTAAAGTCTGAAAAACGGCCCAGCGGAGGCTCCCCGCCCTCTCAGGAGTTTGTCTAGCTCAGAGCTGTCCCACCTCTGGTGCTGTTTGCCCAGCCCACACAGCCCAAGTGGGAGGGAGGGGGGCCAGGAAGAAGCAGAAAGGGCTGACAGGCGTCTTTTCCAAACGCTTCCTCCCTCTGGCAGTTCAGGGGCCTTCTGGAGGAGTGGCCACCCAGCCTGTTTCGATTATGTTCTGTCCAGAACCACCAGACAAGGGCACAGGCCTTCCACTAGTAGACAGAGGTGCCGGGAGAGCTCGTCTTTCTGCAACTGGAGAGCATCCCTCTTGGGGTCGCTCTGCACCTCCTTGGCCTTTCTGATTGCTTCACGGCATTTTTTATAGTCTCTCATCTGTTTCTGTTTGGGGGTCACCAAACTGCTGGTCCCCCGTGATGGACATCACATCATGGCTGGGCCAGGCCTCCTTGTCACCATCCCGAGCTCTGCAGCCCACAATGCCTAGTCAAGGGACATCCAGGGCTCTGTGAGAAGGAGCCTGGTGAGGATAGGGCCTCTCCTCCTCTCCTGACAGGCCAGTTCAGAACATCGCACCGATAAGTCTCGTGACTCTGCAGTGGTGACATTTGCTGCAATGGTTGAGCCTCACCCAGCCCCATGGGAACTGTCCCCCCTTCCCCACTGTGCATGAGGACCTCGCAGGGCTAGGAAGTGAGGGGCTGCCACAGGGACTCGTGTCTTCCGGGTCTTCTGATCCCTCGATCAACATGTGCCAGGCGGAAGCAGTTTGTCCATGAACTGTCTTGGAAGGCAAACATGCCTGCCTGGCTGTGGGCGTCTTGGCCCCAAACTTGTCTCCTCCAGCAGGGGGTTGTACAGGACAGAGTGGCGTCCCAGGGGTAGGAGCCCCAGGGTGTAAGGAGCTGAGTGAGGACGTTGTCACTGGAGTTTGCTGTGTCCTTGGCTTGGAGTCAACTCTGGAGGCCTTTCATGGGGTTGAGCTGTGACATTGGGGTGTGTGTGTGTGTGTGTGTGTGTGTGTGTGTGTGTGGTAGACACACTCCATGCTGGCGAGGATTTTTTTTCTCAAAATTCTATTCCTAATCCTGGAATATGAAGGAAGTAGAAATAGGGCATTGCTGTGGTCCAATTGCTGTGAAAGAAGAATGTCATGCACGTTGTATCTTGACACCCACAGAGCATCATAGAATGTCTGAGCGGTGGGGGAGAGCCGGGGAGCTTCTTGTCCATCTCCCTCCTTTTATGACCAAGAGGGAGACTGGTCTCTGAAAGGCCGCTGACTTACACCAGGACCCTCAGCCACGTGCAGAGACAGCTCTCTTGTATCCCGCTCAGGACCTTTGAGGGATGGCATCACTGTTGCACTGAATAAAAGTACTGCCTTCAGTGACTAGCAATCCTGTGCCCCTGGTCCTCCCACTACGGCCAGAAGGGCGGAGGTGTGAATTAATCTCACAGAGGTCCGTGTGCTCCTAGAGATGCGTGGTCTGAGTGTGCTTTATCTGCCTTGTTTTCGGGAACTTGTGTATGGATGTGAGAGTTGGATCATAAAGAAAGCTGAGCGCTGAAGAATTGATGCTTTTGACCTGTGGTGGTGGAGAACACTCTTGAGAGTCCCTTGGACTGCAAGGTCCAACCAATCCATCCTAAAGGAAATCGGTCCTGAATATTCATTGGAAGGATTGATGCTGAAGCTGAAACTCCAATACTTTGGCCACCTGACCCAAAGAACTGACTCATTGGGAAAGACCCTGATGCTGGGAAAGACTGAAGGCAGGAGGAGAAGGGGACGACAGAGGATGAGGTGGTTGGATGGCATCACCGACTCAATGGACATGAGTTTGAGTAAACTTCAGGAGTTGGTAATGGACAGGGAAGCCTGGCATGCTGCAGTCCATGGGGTCGCATAGTGTTGGACATGACTGAGTGACTGAACTGAGCCCCTGGGTCATGGGGCAGTGGGCCTGGTAGAGAGGGGTGAGGAGGGGGGCAGGTTTGACGATTGATCAAAAACCAAACTGCCGGAGCAGCGCCTCCTGCCCTGATGGTGCCTCAGGCCCCCAGGGTGGGGAGAGAGTGGCCATGTTGGGCCGACACCTGGTCACCCAGCCAGGGAGCTTCTTCAGTGTCTGAGGAATGAGTGTGGGATCTGTCAAGAGAAGCGGTGTGAGGCAGGAGCCAAATGAGAATGAAGGATCTGGTTCTCCCACAGACATGAGTGGGTGTGAGTACATCTCACTCTGAGAATATGACTCTGGCTTTCAGGGTGACCTTGTGGCTGCAGCCCACGAGCCACCAACACCCTGGAAGATGCTCAGAGCCAAGAGTGAATGCCCTCTGCTTGTCTCCCAGAAGCCCTTTCACCTTCCTCCCCTGGGGCTGCTGCTGCTGCTAAGTCGCTTCTGGCAGGGTCTAAAGACCTTCAATGGGATCCCTTTTTTCTGCCTCACTTTTCAAATTAAAACAATCTCTTAGTACCTTTTCATTATTACATAAGTGACAGATGATCACTGTAGAAAATGCAGACAGGAAAAATGAAGGATGAGCACACACCCATAATCTGACTATCAGAAGCAACAGCTGTTTACACCTCAGTGTCTTGTCATCTTCCAGAGTTTTCTACATGTAACAGTTTGCCAATATATTTCACCCATAGGTGTTGTTTTGTAACTTGGGGTTTTGTTGTTGCTTAACAGTATTTTCAGGAACTTATTTCTAGGCAGATATTTACCTTGTTTTTAATGATTGACTATTATTTCACTGCATAGAAGTACCATAATTTTCTTAACCCGTCCCCTCTGGTAGGTTTGCGTGCGTGCATGCTAAGTTGCTTCAGTCGTGTCTGATAGTTTGCAACCCTATGGACTGCAGCCCACCAGGCTCCTCCGTCCGTGATTCTCCAGGCAAAAATACTGGAGTGGATTGCCATGCCCTCCTCCAGGGGATCTTCCACACCCAGGGATCGAACCTGCATTTCTTACATCTCCTGCTTTGGCAGGCAGGTTCTTTACCACTAGCGTCACATAGGAAGCCCCTCAGATAGATTTATAAAGACTAAAACAGGCACTAACCACTGATCCTATTTCCAAAACACTGCAAAATGTTTTAAGAAAGCAGAAGACTAATTTTCCAAACAAGAATTAGGAGATGATCGTTCACATTATCAAGACCTCTGCAAATATACCCTCCAAAGACCGTCTTTGAGAAATGGGCTTCCCTAGGGTCACTGCAGTTACAACATATCAACTCCCAATTCACACCTGCCTGCACAGAGGGTAATGGGTCTGGATCCCCATCCATGTCCCTTCTTTCGTGGATGTCCTTCCCAGGTCCACAGAATGTGTGTGCAGGCGTGTCCACACACTAGCCGTGCACATGAATGCATACACATGACACACGTATTTACACACGTACACATACACGTGTGCCCTCACACATGTGTACACTCATGCACATGGACCCATGCACATACACACGGCATCTGGCAGCTTTATCCCATTGTCAGCTGAAAGGTGATGTTAATTCAGTTCATTTTTAATCACATCTATTTATCAGGTGGTCTGCGCCCAGCAACCATTACTAGGAATAAACTATCATTTCTCTCTAAAAGATAAAGGAAAGTGGATATTGATGAGGTGAGTCTCATCAGTGCTCCCAGCCCATGTGACTTATTATTTAATGAGACAGATAAGCCTCCAAAGAGAAACTGTTTAGGGACTTTTAATAAAACCAGGTTTGAAAACCCCAAATCCCCAGCCTGCGGGCTAGTGTCCACAAGCTTAGCATGGGGCGGGGGCAGGTCCCATGGTGGTGTCACCATCCATGAAGTGATGCTATAAGCTGCCCTAAGAGCATCTTTGCCGTGACAAGTCTAGCTATAGATACCCACCCTCCACCCAGGCCTACAGCTTGCTCCAGACCATTCAGAGGAGGGCAAGGCCAGGCCATGCGAGAATGGTGCCCACAGGGAGCATTGTGTGTTTATTCATATACCAAATGAACCACCATAAACAGATTTCTGGTATATTTGTATTCAATTTCAGAATATATATATATATATAATATATGGATTGTTGTTTAGTCACTGAGTCGTATCTGACTCTATTATGACCTCATGGACTGTAGCCTGCCAGGCTCCTCTGTCCATGGGATTTCCCAGGCAAAAATACTGGAGTAGGTAGCCATTTCCTTCTCCAGGGGATCTTCCCAGCCCCGGGATTGAAACCCACAGATTCTTACCACTGAGCTACCTGGGAAGCCCAAAATATATGGATACAGATGTATACTATATATGCATTTCTAAAGAGTATATTGGATTGAAATTCACACAACATAAAATTAACCATCTTAAAAATGGAACAATCTGTATACCTCAGTTTCTTGTCTTTAAAATGGGTTAATAACATCTTTCCTGAAGGACTGTTGACAGGATGAAAGTGGTACTTACTGTTTATGATGAAACCAGGACAGTGCCTAGTCCATGGTGAGAGTCCAGTGGATGTACAAATATTTTTAAATTTTATTTTTTAATTGCTGTGAAATACGCAGGGCAAGATGACCATTTCAACCACTTTTATGTGAGCAGTTCAGGGGCACTAAGCACATTCTCATTCTTGTGCGACCATCGTCACCATCCACCTCCAGAACTTTCTCATCTCTCACAACTGAAACGCTGTTCCTGTTAAATACCAACTCGGATTCCCCTGACCCTGGCACCCGCCATCCTACTTTTGCCTCTGTCAATTTGATCGTTCTCAGTTCAGTTCAGTTCAGTCGCCCAGTCGTGTCCGACTCTTTGCGACCCTGTGAATTGCAGCATGCCAGGCCTCCCTGATCATCACCATTTCCCGGAGTTCACTCAGGCTCACGTCCATCGAGTCAGTGATGCCATCTAGCCATCTCATCCTCTGTCGTCCCCTTTTCCTCCGGCCCCCAATCCCTCCCAGCATCAGAGTCTTTTCCAACGAGTCAGCTCTTTGCATGAGGTGGCCAAAGGACTGGGGTTTCAGCTTTAGCATCATTCCTTCCAAAGAACACCCAGGGCTGATCTCCTTTAGAATGGACTGGTTGGATCTCCTTGCAGTCCAAGGGACTCTCAAGAGTCTTCTCCAACACCACAGTTCAAAAGCATCAATTCTTCAGTACTTAGCCTTCTTCACAGTCCAATTCTCACATCCATACATGACCACTGGAAAAACCATAGCCTTGACTAGACGTACCTTTGTTGGCAAAGTAATGTCTCTGCTTTCCAACATGCTATCTAGGTTGGTCATAACTTTCCTTCCAAGAAGTAAGCGTCTTTTAATTTCATGGCTGCAGTCACCATCTGCAGTGATTTTGGAGCCCAAAAAGATAAAGTCTGACACTGTTTCCACTGTTTCTCCATCTATTTGCCATGAAGTGATGGGACCAAATGCTATGATCTTTGTCTTCTGAATGTTCTAGGGACCTCATATATGTGGAATCATACCTTATCTGACCTTTTGTGTCTGGCTTCCTTCATTGAGCATAATGTACTCAAGGTTCAACCATGTTGTAGCATTGCCAGAATTTCCTTCCTTTGTGAGACTAAGATTCCACAGTGTTTATCCACACCATATTCACCCATTCATCCACCTATGGACACTGGCGTTCCCACGTCGTGGCCGTTGTGACCCCTGCTGCTCTGTGCATTTCTATTCCTCTGTCCTGGGGTGAGGAAAACTAAATTGACTTGGAAACTCACTTTCCAATGACGCTCTCCTCTCCCCACCCTTCCCACACATAAAGACACACACACACATACATACCCATGAAATCAGTCTGCAGAAGTCAGGCCTTTAGAAGGCGGGCTGAAGCCTTCCTGGGGAACACATGTTTGGGCATCTTTGAGGCTTTAGGTCTTGAAAAGAATGTACCCAAAGGAGACAGTTCCCCACGCCACCCCCACACCACGGCTGCTTTGTACGAGCCTTATGCAAAGGCTCAGGGCCATGTCACCCTGAGATATTGTCTTCTATTAACTGCTTGCTCAGATAGGTGCCAAGTCCAGGTACAGCCCAGATGGACGACTTGAGGGCCAGAGGGACCAAAGTGATGGCAAAGCTTAGAGCACACCCATGGGTCCTGACATAAGGGGAACTGGATCTTGGGGCTGGGACCCAGAGCGCTCCGGTGGGGTTCTCCCAGGTCCACCCTGGGGGAAGAGTGTCTTCCAGCTGGAGTCCACTGGTCGGGGTGTGTGTTCAGACCGCTGATGGGCAGGGTCTGGGAAGGGGTGGTCTGGCGACCACAGGATTTCAGGAGCTGATGGTGAGCAAGAAAAGCACCTGTTTCCCTAAAGTAACTGCAGGAAGTAGTTTCATCCCAAACACATCTGAGTCTTCTCTTTAGGATTTTGTCTATAAATGTAGCCAGATAAGTTGCAACCTTCTGAAATGCCAGTTCTTTCCCTCCTAAGGCCCATTCATCTTCTCTGGAAACAAAAACCAATGTCACTTCCCCCTCAAATCACCAGGGTCTCTGGCTTTGAGTCATAGGAGGCTCCTGGTATTTCCCTCAGACCCTAAAAACATTGGTTTGGGGACTAAAACCCCTTGAGAGGTCAATCACCACAGGCAAAAGAGTAGTAATAACATAACTACAATAAAGATACATGCTTTATCTGAAGTGCTTTCTCTCCACCGATCCAGGCAGAGTTCCCACTGTCCTGCTTTCTCATCCATAAATGACTCTGTTTGGTAGATTTTTCTGTATCTATGTCTTCTCTACATATGGATTCTCCCCTCCCTCCGGATTTTTGCCCAAAATAATACATTAAAGGAAAAATCCAGATGAACACTTTTGCCAATCCAATATCAGTGTAATTAATTTCACTTTAATTAAGGAACGAAAAACATTTTCACTGAAAATCAGCTGCAGTTTAGCAGGCTCATATCTCCCATTTTTGAGTGATGTCACCCATTTTTCTTTCTGACTTACATGTCCACTAGATTCTTGGTGCTCCCAGAGCAGTACTGAGCTGACGGGACCTGTGTCAGTCAGCTGGGGCTGCCATAACCAAGAACCACAGACTGGGCGGCTTAAAAAACAGACATCTATTTCCTCATAGATATGGAGGCTGGATGTCGGAAGGCTTGTAGATGGCCATCTTATCTCTGTTTTCACACGATCACCCCTCTGTGCACGCATGTGTGTGTGCTAAGTCGCTTCAGTTGTGTCTGACTCTGTGTGACCCCAGGGACTGTAGCCCCCCAGGCTTCTCTGTCCATGGATTCTCCAGGCAAGAATACTGGAGTGGATTGCCATGACCTTCTTCCAGGGCGGTCTTCCTGACCCAGGGATCAAACCCACGTCTCTTAATCTCCCGCACTGGCAGGCAGGTCCTGCACCACTAGTGCTATCTGGGAAGCCCCTCTGTCCATGTCTATGTCCTGATCTCTTAGAAGGACACCAGTCATATTCAATTGTTGTTGCTATTGTTCAGTCGCTCAGTCATGGCCGACTTTGTGACCCCAGGGACTGCAAGCACACCAGGCTTTGTTTGCTCAAACTGATGTCCACAGAGTCGATGATGCCCTCCAATAATCTCATCCTCCATCATCCCCTGCTCCTCCTGCCCTCAATCTTTCCCAGCATCAGCGTTGTTTTTTTTTTTTTAACAATGAGTTGGCTCTTCGTATCAGGTGGCCAAAGTCATTGAGGCCTAACCTAATGATGTCATTTAAATTAATCACTTCTCTAAAGACCCTCTCTCCAAATACAGTTGAATTTTGAAGAGCTGGGGGTTAGAGCTTCAGCGTATGGATGTGGGGAACATAATTCATCCCATAGGAGAGCTTTACCTGACCAGCAGCCCACCCAGGTGAGCCATCACTCTGTCCCACTGAGTTTGCCTTAGATAGTAGCTCCCGAGTGAGACAGCCTGCTCTCTTCGGCATCTCAGCATGGCAGCCACCTGGACCCTGCACCTGGCCTCCTGTTTATTGACTCATTCCCATGCCCACCCAGTCTTCCCAAGTCCAGCTGCATCTGCTGCTGGGAGCACTTCAACAACCCTGACTCCAAACATCACTGTCCGGTTACAGACGTCGCCCTCCTGTCTATGAGCCTGGCCACCGCACATGCCAGTGCTCAAATGCAGCCACCCCGCCTCGGGTTGATGCGCACTCCCAGGACAGGCTGTTTCTTCCTGTCTCTGCTGCCACTGGGGTCAATACCACGTGGCACCAGATAGTGTGATAGCACAGCCCCCACGGAAGACCTCCACCCTCTTTCACTCCAACCACCCCCATCCTCACACACATACTCACGGTGTGTAAGTGCGGGCAGAGGCAGGAAGAGCTGGGTCTCCAGACCTCCCCAGCTTGCCCCACATGTGCCACCATCATCGGGCACTGACTCAGGGATGACAGAATCTTCTCAAAACTGTCTGTCAAATGGAACGCTGGCTTGTCCTCTGTGCCTTTGCCTGGAATGCCCTTCTCTTCCTAAAAGGCTCCCTGTCCCCTGATATTGTACCCAAACATCACCTCTTCCATGAAGCCATCCTGGCCTCCCCCCTCCCCCCTCCCTTCTGCCTGCTGTACAGGCGTCATTGGAGCTCCATACTCACTAATCGTGGAGCAACGCCGTGGCTCCTGAGCTGTCTTCTCCACCTGGGTGGGAGCAACTAGATGCAGATTTTGTTTAGGTTCAGCTTTGTCGCCCTCCCCCACACTCACGGTGCCCAGCACATTTTTGGTGCTGGGGAGATGCAGACACTGTTCCTTTTCTCCACAGTGTACTGACAAAGCAGCTAATCCCTAGGATCTTCTTTCTACTCCTAGAAGACATTTTCCATGTTCCCAGACTGTCTTAGCCAGCCCACTTCTCCCTCCTACTGTCAGTTTGCTCCATTGCTGCTGACTCAAGTGACCTGACCCAGATGCATCTTATATCTGCTGGTGGCGAGCTCTCCACCAAGGGAAGCTGCCAGAATGGGACGTTAACACCCATTACACCTTCCTGGACACGTGCTTTGTTTTGTAATTTGCATGCTTATTGGCTTGTGTTTTTTTTTTTTTTTCCCCTCTATGTGACTATTGGATGTAGTAGGACAAATAGCCCTTTCTATTTGGCTGTCCAGAGCAGTTCAGAAGAGTGGGTGGAAGGAAGTGTCCCGGGCACACGAGTCATCACAGTCAGCTTCTGTAGTCCCTGATTCCAAAGGCATGGCTTTCTGAAGGCTGCCCCAGGTGGGCTGGAATCTACACGTGGGTCAGTGTGGCCAGCCCTGTCTGCTGTAAATAAAACATGACTCAGGCCTAATCCTCCATCCTGGAAAGGACACAGTCCATTGTGTCGTGTGGCCATCCGGCTCTGTGACCAGCACCGTGCTGATGATGGCTCCGCCAGACTTCCATATGTTTGTCCTACATCAATCACTGTTTCTCTGGGAGGCCAGAGCCCAACCTGCTCCCAAGAACCCCCTGGGGTTGCTGGAGATGATTAGAGAGGGTCTCAGTGATGCCAACTGAGCTATGAGGGAAGCTAAAATACACTTGCTCCTTGGAAGAAAAGCTGTGACCAACCTAGACAGTATATTAAAAAACAGAGACATTACTTTCCCAACAAATGTCCATCTAGTCAAAGCTATAGTTTTTCTAGTAGTCATGTATGGATGTGAGAGTTGGACTATAAAGAAAGTCGAGCACTGAAGAATTGATGCTTTTGAACTGTGGTATTGGAGAAGACTTTTGAGAGTCCCTTGGACTGCAAGGAGATCCAATCAGTCAATCCTAAAAGAAATCAGTCTTGAATATTCATTGGAAGGACTGATGCTGAAGCTGAAACTCCAATACTTTGGCCATCTGATGCAAAGAACTGACTCATTAGAAAAGACCCTGATCCTGGGAAAGATTAAAGGCAGGAGGAGAAAGGGATGACAGAGGATGAGATGGTTGGATGGCATCACCGACTTGATGGACATGAGTTTGAGTAAGCTCTGGGAGTTGGTGATGGACAAGGAAGCCTGGTGTGCTGCAGTCCGTGGGGTCACAAAGAGTCAGACATGACTGAGTGACTGAACTGAACTGAGCAGTGATGCCAGGGGGACAACTCCAGGAGGTCACATGGCCCCAGAGAGGTGGATTCCACATCTTCTTTGCTTCAAAGGGGTCAATGCCTAGATGGTGAAGGGCACCTCAGCCACAGATGAGCAGGCAATGGGAGGCTGAATCCCATGGGAGCCATGGAAGGTGCAGCCACTGAATCCCTGAGAGAGAGTCCAGGATGTCAGAGGTCTGCTGAGAGCCATTCTCTTTCAGCTCTGGGGTGCCTCTAGTCCCCCAGCTCAGGCAGCCTCAGGCCCAAGCCCGGCTTTGGGAAAAGGGAACTCTGTACAGCCCCAGAGGAGAAGGCAGTGGGCCTTGGAGGACACTTTAGGAAAATGAACAAACACAGAGAGCAACGCTGGCCAAGAGCTGGTGGGGGAAGAGGAAGATGTGGGAGAGGGGGAGGAGGAGCATGGCAAAGTGGCTGCAGAAGAAGTGTGTGGCTCAGTCTGGGTGTGGAGTCTTCCATCAGGCACTGTCACAGGAACCCAGGTCCCCGGGGATAGCACTGACAGAGGACCACTCTCGTCCAGGTCAGGGAACTGTGCCCTTTCTTCAGTGTATTCCTTTTCTTGACATTCTCATTATACTAATCACTTTTGGGTATGTATCTAATATAAAGTCTGCCATAAAGTAATGAAACATGGCATGACTCTGGCAAATGATGTGATTATTACATAATGAAACTGAGTACCCTAAACCAAGAAAATCAAAATCAGATTGTGTGTGTGTGTGTGTGTGTATGTGTGTGTGTGGTGATGTTGGTACCTTTTGAGAGGGGTAAATTTTTTTAATTTTTTTGCTGATGGTAGGTCATTTTTTTTTAAGTTCTTTTGTACTTTCTCTTTGAATCTGTGCATGAGGGAGCCCCATAAATTCTGAGCTGTGGAATCTGGCCATGTCAGCAGTCTTCAGAATGAATTGATATTAAATGCAACAAAAGTCCCTCTAATTCACCTCATTTCTGTCTCTGCCCTCCTCCAACCCCTTGTCCCTCAACTCTCCCGATCTTCCAGCCCCTCACAAGCTCCAACTGAGCAGTGGAAGGATCGAAAAGGCCATCACTACTGGGAATGACACTGGCTTATCTATTATGTAAAACCTCAATAATTAGGTATTATTTACAAATAGCTGCACTTTCTCATTGTCCTGCCACAGACAGATGGATACCCCCAAACATACCCGCAGGTCCCACACTTCCCAGCACTCTCATAAAGCACTGTCGCCCAGCCACACATAGACACGCTGGTCATTCTCACACTTCCTCCATCACTCTTGGCTGGGATGGGCAGAGGTGCCAGACCACTCCCTGAGCCAAGCCCTGGGCAGCTGCTTGGCCCACCTCTCCCCTGTGGGATGGAGATAGCATGGTGGTGCCGTGAGGAAGGCTAGGTGGTGGGGCCAGGGCAGGAAACCAAGGGAGAACTCAGGGAAGAAGAAATAACACGAAACACACAACAACAACTTCTGATCCTTCACTCAGCACTGTACCTTAGTCGGGTTTCAATTTGAAGTCGGGCAATTCTTATCTCAGATTGCTTACAGAAGCCCCTCCCGCTTCCCCGAGCTAGAAGTCACTTGCTGGAAAATAATTGGCTCCCACTCAGAATGTATAAAGAGGCCAAGGCAGCCCCGTCCCTCCCTCCCTCACCCCACCAGGTTGTGTATTAACTTTTCCCTCCTGCATTCCCCCACAAAACGAATCTCAATTTAAGAAATCAGACCTGGCAGCTGTATGTCGTCCTTAACATGCTCCAATTGCCAGGATCTGGAAAATCTGCTGTGGGCAGGCAGGATTGCCTCCAAATGCGTTTCTAGTGTGGTGGATTTAGTGAGCACACACGCGGCAGAATTTATCTGCATACTGCACATCTCCCCGGCCCCAGCCACTGGTGCCAGATTAAACTGTAGCCTCAGAGAAGATCCCTAAGTCTGAGCGTGTCCTGTGGTAGCCATTCTCTCTTATGTGGAGTCTCTGACATGGACCAAGTGAGGTTGGGAAGGTGAACTGGGCTCTGAGGAAAGCTCACTGACATCATTATCTAGTAGAAACTCAGGCTGTTTGAACTGGGCATTGATCTCTTCCTTAGCAAATCTTAGCCTTATCCACCTCCAGGGAGGAATCTCTTCCTCCTGATGGACAAAACTTTAGAAAGTTATTCAAATGGAGGGTAGTTGGGGAAATGAATTAAAACAAGTGACAAGCAATCGTGTTTCAGATTTGATGAAGGCACATCAGTGGTGACATGAGCCTTTATAAGCACTGTCTGCTGTTTACAGGTGATAAATGAATGCCATGTGCTTCTAAGCATGGGACAGAGATGAATGGAGGCTGTTACCAGCCCCCAGCCTGGAGCTCAGCAGGTGGCTGGCAGCCCCAGGGCCCTGTGGGCATCTGTCCGTGGTGCTGATCTCTTTCTCTCTCACACACCCCATCTCATTCCCTGTTTCTCTAGCAGTGAAGGCATCTACTGAATTCATTGTTCATTGTTCGGTCACTAAGTTATATCTGACTCTGCAACTCCATGGACTGTAGCCCGCCAAGTTCCTCTGTCCATGGGGTTTTCTCAAGGAAGAATACTGGAGTGGGTTGCCATTTCCTTCTCCAGGGGACCTTCCTAGTTCGGGATTTGAACCTGTATCTCCTGCATTGGCAGGTGGATTCTTTACCACTGAGTCACCAGGGAAACCCATCTACTGAATTAGAGTACAGCTATTTGATACCAGGATTTGATGACAGGTGTGCTTGTTCTAATCTGCCAGATGGCCCTCAAGTCCAAAATTCTTTGAAGGGGTTTCAAATGTGGGGGAATCTAAGAAAAAGCAATGACTTGTTGAAGAGGAATAAAAAAACTAGCTCAATTGACTGTGCTTTTCTACCTGTATGTTCAGTTCAGTTCAGTCGCTCAGTCGTGTCCAACTCTTTGCGACCCCATGAACCGCAGCACGCCAGGCCTCCCTGTCCATCGCCAACTCCCAGAGTCCACCCAAACATGTCTGTTCAGTCAGTGATGCCATCCAACCATCTCATCCTCTGTCGTCTGCTTCTCCTCTTGCCCTCAATCTTTCCCAGGATCAGAGTCTTCCAATGAGTCAGCTCTTCGCATCAGGTGGCCAAAGTATTGGAGTTTCAGCTTCAACATCAGTCCTTCCAATGAAACCCAGGACTGATCTCCTTTAGGATGGACTGGTTGGATCTCCTTGCAGTCCAAGGGACTCTCAAGAGTCTTCTCCAACACCACAGTTCAAAAGCATCAATTCTTCGGTGCTCAGCCTTCTTCACAGTCCAGCTCTCACATCCATACATGACCACTGGAAAAACCATAGCCTTGACTAAACGGACTTTTGTTGACAAAGTAATGTCTCTGCTTTTTAATATGCTATCTAGGTTGGTCATAACTTTCCTTCCAAGAAGTAAGCGTCTTAATTTCATGGCTGCAATCACCATCTGCAGTGATTTTGGAGCCCCAAAAGATAAAGTCTGACACTGTTTCTACTGTTTCCCCATTTATTTGCCATGGGACCGGATGCCATGATCTTCATTTTCTGAATGTTAAGCGTTAAGTCAACTTTTTCACTCTCCTCTTTCACTTTCATCAAGAGGCTTTTTAGCTCCTCTTCACTTTCTGCCATAAGGGTGGTGTCATCTGCATATCTGAGGTTATTGATATTTCTCCCGGCAATCTTGATTCCAGCTTGTGCTTCATCCAGCCCAGCGTTTCTCAGGATGTACTCTGCATAGAAGTTAAATAAGCAGGGTGACAATATACGGCCTTGACGTACTCCTTTTCCTATTTGGAACCAGTCTGTTGTTCCATGTCCAGTTCTAACTGTTGCTGCCTGACCTGCATTCAGATTTCTCAAGAGGCAGGTCAGGTGGTCCAGTATTCCCATCTCTTTCAGAATTTTCCACAGTTTATTGTGATCCACACAGTCAAAGGCTTTGGCATGGTCAATAAAGCAGAAATAGATGTTTTTCTGGAACTCTCTTGCTTTTTCCATGATCCAGCGGATGTTGGCAATTTGATCTCTGCTTCCTCTGCCTTTTCTAAAACCAGCGTGAACATCTGGAAGTTCACGGTTCACGTATTGCTGAAGCCTGGCTTGGAGAATTTTAAGCATTACTTTACTAGCGTGTGAGATGAGTGCAATTGTGTGGTAGTTTGAGCATTCTTTGGCATTGCCTTTCTTTGGGATTGGAATGAAAACTGACCTTTTCCAGTCCTGTGGCCACTGCTGAGTTTTCCAAATTTGCTGGCATATTGAGTGCAGCACTTTCATAGCATCATCTTTCAGGATTTGAAATAGCTCAACCGGAATTCCATCAGCCACAGTTGGAGACACTAGTGTCCTGTAGTATAGATATTTACCTGTTCTGGTAGCTGAATGGATGACCATGCGTGAGAATGTCTTCACTTTCTAAGTTCTAGCCAACCCCATGCCAACTAGGGGCTCCCTCTCTCTCTGATTCGGTTCCCCATCTTGTTTCAGTGCTGAGGCTGAAATTCTAACCAGGATGCATCCCTAACAGCCCTCCCTGTCTCATCTCATCCTTCTGGCTCATTTAAGAACCACACCATTGCTACAGGGTGGCCCTATTTCTTATTCGTCATGCCCTTCCCCCCCAAAGCAGCAGATTAACGGAAGAAAGAGTGTCTTTATGTGAGCAGCAGGTAAGGAACTGAGATAGTTCCTGCTGACCCCTGTGTACCCTTGGGTAAGTCACTGTCTCCCCAAGTTCTCAGTTTCTTTATCTGTTTGGTGGAGATGGTAAGACCTGCCCTACCACCTTACAGGGTTATTGGAAGGATTAAATGAGACAATACCTTTAAGTGGCTTTGGAAAACTGTGGAATGTAATGTAAATGTTAGGCATTAATAATGGCAGCATTGTAAAAAGAGAAGAGGCTACTGAGATCTCCATCTCTGATGTTCCAGTCAAGCAAGTGCTTCAGGGGCTTCCTTTTGTAGGGGTGGGGGGGTGGAATCAAAGATGAGGGCAAATATAAAACCCCATCAAGCCAAAGCAAGGCTTTCAGGGAAGATTACCTTTTATACCAACTCCCAAAAGAAAGGCTAGATTCCAAAATGAAGTCTGTTTGCTTCTTACTTTCCTAATATAAAGGGAATGGGCGATTTCCCTTTCCCAAAGGCTGCTTCACGTCGGTGGAATCAGAATACAATAGTCAGAGGTCTCCAGTGGCAGAACAGAGTGGAGGAAAGAAAGCAAAAGGCTCTGTTCTAAGCATTCGGCATACTGCTGTTCTCTCATTATCCAGCAAGGGAAGCCCAACGCTACCCTCTGCAGCACTGGACACCTCTATGGCCAGTACACGGTGTGTGTGTGCAGGTGTGTGTGTGTGTGTGTGCGGGTGTGTGTGTGTAGAATGTAAATGTGAGTATAGATATATTATCATTATAGACCAACATCTTAATTCCTGCCTTCAATATTTATTGAGCACTTTCTGTGAACCAGTGCTCCTGGCACAATTTAGGGCCATGCTCGGGTCCTCTGGTTGCTTTCAGGGTAATGGGGCATGGACATCAAGATGCATTATGATAGATGCTGCGCTGGAGGTGTGGGTGGTCCCACCACACTTTCTGGCTCTGTGAAGTGTACACACTGATCTTCCTCATCTTGCCTCTGTCCCAGTCACATGTAGATACTCTTTAGGTTCTGTCCTCTAATATGTCCTGATGACTTCCTTTGTCTTTAAATCAACCCTCCTCCTACTTTGGCATGACTACTGAAGATTCATGACAATTCAGAGTAACTCCCAAACAATGATCACCCATGAAACCCTTAGAACGAGGGATGGAGCAAAGTTGGTACTGGAGCTCCAGGGTTTGGCTTTGGGGTTTCTAAGTTGCAAGGTCCCATTAGGCTGTGGGAGTTGGACAGTCAAACCCATATCTCCAGCCCATGAGTGAGACTGAATATTGTGAAATTGAAAGTTTTGCTCCATGGACGTCTTTACCTAAGGGACTAATGCTGAAGCTCCAATACTTCGGCCACCTGATGAAAAGAGGTGACTCATTGGAAAAGACCCTGATGCTGGAAAAGACTGAAGGCAGGAGGAGAAGGGGATGACAGAGGATCAAATGGCTGAATGGCATCACCAACTCAATGGACATGAGTTTGAGCCAAGTCCAGGCGATGGTGAAGGACAGGGAAGCTTGTGTGCTGCAGCCCCTGGGAAGCCAGACATTTCTTAGTGACTGAACAACTGTCACATGCAGCTCCAACCTGCAAGGAGGGTGCCCTCTCTTCCCACTGAACATGGAGGAGTCACGTGGGGCCATCCAGAAAGGCTCTGGGAATGGCCACAGGAAAGGGCTGTGTTACCCCTGTGCTCCATGAGAGGAAATCTCTGACACTGCTGCCTCTCCCTGAGAACAGAGATCAAGGGAGACTTCAGAGAAAACTCAGGGTTTGGTTCTGCTTCCCAGGCAGTGAGCCATTCCGGAGCCCTGCAGGGCCTGTGGCTGATGCAGGAAGGGCCTGTTGGATTCAAGGGGGTGTGTTAATGGTGCTGGGCCCTGAGATGTACTCTCAGCCCCATTACTTCTGCCCAGAGAGGAGCATTCCCAACAAGGAGTGTTTGCAAGGTACTCCAATACAATGGCACCCCACTCCAGTACTCTCGCCTGGAGAATCCCATGGACAGAGGAGCCTGGTAGGCTGTAGTCCATTGGGTCGCGAAGAGTGGGACAGGACTGAGCAACTTCACTTTCACTTTTCACTTTCATGCATTGGAGAAGGAAATGGCAACCCACTCCAGTGTTCTTGCCTGGAGAATCCCAGGGATGGGGGAGCCTGGTGGGCTGCCGTCTATGGGGTCGCACAGAGTCAGACACGACTGAAGCGACTTAGCAGCAGCAGCAGCCAATACATTCCCGCACTTGAAGCAGAGTGCTACAAATACCACCCATATTTAATTACAAATCCAGGTGGATGGCTAACTGAATGCAACTCCATAGCAACTTTGCATCGCTCACTCTCCAATTCAACTGATGAAGTTACCCCAGAATCCAAAATTTGGGGTTCAGAGAGAGCCGTCAGTCTTCTTTCCACATACCCAAGGCATGCAAGAGACAGAAAATCACCTCACAAAGAGTACTTCAGTGACCATATGCTCTAATACCCCAGCCATCAGAGCTGACATTTATGCCATCAATTTAAAAACACATTATTTCATCTCTATAAACTCAGGCTTGTTTGGGGCCAGCTAAGTAGCTCTCTTTCTTAATGGCAGCCTGGCATTTTTATTTTTATCATGGTCCTTCACTCCCCCAGCTCTTAACACCTCACCTTTAATTTGCGTTTCCTTTCCTGAAGTCCCAGGAGGAGGGAGGGAAGCATAGAGAGAGGTTAGGCAAATGAATCCTTCTAGAAAGGCAGGAAGCTGCACAGGCTGAGCTGACCTGCCAACGGAAGACTCCCCGCCTCACCCCAGCATAGATTCCTATTGAAGCACGCTGCCTGTTTCTGGGAGAAGCCTGCCAGCACTGTCAAGGGCAGAGGGACCAGAGCTGAGGGCATGCGGGAATTGATTTTGCATGTGTGGTGGAGACTCTCCATCCAGTTGTCGTCAAACCCAGAGAAGAAGCCTCTGGAAGTAAATGAGCTGCATATAATCTGTGCTTGTCCGTCTGCCTTGTCAAAAACTATAGCTTCTCTGATTTGGGTGACCCTTAATCCTAAACACCATTTATCTCCCTTGGGGCTGATCACTAGTAGGGTCCTTTGTGTCAACCTCAGACCCTACTTGCTAACTGCTCCTGCCTGGATTCCCTTCCTGGACTGTTTCAAGAATAAGCATTGCAACCTTAAGCATATATGGAACTGCAAACCATGTAACAGGCAGGAAGCTAAGACCTGCACAAGGACCATGGAATTGCACCCCCTCAAGAAATCTGTGGGGGCTTCCCGAGTGGCGCTAGTGGTCAAGAACCTGCCTCCCAAGCCAGGAGACATAAGAGAGTTGGGTTGGGAAGATCCCTGGAGGAAGGCATGGCAACCCACTCCAGCATTCTTGCCTTGAAAATCTCATGGACAGAGGAGTCTGGCCAGCTCCAGTCCATAGGGTCTCAGAGTCGGACAGGGCTGAAACGACTTGGCACGCATGCATGCAAGAAACCTCTGATGGTAGCACAGCGAGAAGGACCACAAATCTCCACTTTCCGGGTGTAGAAACTGAGGTTCACCCCCTGCCAGTCCGCCAAGGCTTAGAAAGTTCTGCCCTCCCTCCCCGCACCAACATCCAATGAGCATTTCCTCCTCCTCCCCCTCTGGCTGAATACCACCAGGCACTCACCTGTGGGAGGAGCCTGTGTTCAGAGGCAAGAGCCAGCTTTCCTTGCATCCCTGTTGGAGGTGGGGTTGGAGCAGTCCCTGGCCACCGCTAGCCCCGTGTTATTAGTTATTTTTAGCAATCAATGTTATTGATGCCGTGTTCACTAGAGAAAGCCACCAGAGAGCTGTTCTTCCAACTCATTACATTTAGAGTTGAACTATCCCCTTTTTATATAAATCCTGACACATAAAGATAAAATACACCACTTTCTGAGGGAAGCTCTGAACCAGAGGCTAAGAGCTGGGAGGCAGATTTGAGTGCCAGGAGCAGCTTTAAAGATGACTCCACAGGGGAAGGTCCGGGAGGCCTGTCCTCTGAGCCAGGAAGCTGGACCAGGGGGTTTAAAATCTCACATGGAGAAGAACAGCCCCTTGGATTTCACCAGCATGGGAAGAAAGGAGGCAGGGAACTGTGGAATCAACAGAAGACAGGGCTGCTTTGGAGGGTCTCAATCTGGATGGCTAAGAAGGGAGGGTATTGTTACTGGGGGCTTGAGTGTTTGGCTTCTTTGATGGCTGCTGAGGGTACTGTTGCCTGGAAAATCCCATGGACAGAGGAGCCTGGTAGGCTGTAGTCCATTGGGTTGCTAAGAGTCGGACACGACTGAGCGACTTCCCTTTCACTTTTCACTTTCATGCATTGGAGAAGGAAATGGCAACCCACTCCAGCGTTCTTGCCTGGAGAATCCCAGGGATGGGGGAGCCTGGTGGGCTGCCGCCTATGGGGTCGCACAGAGTCAGACACGACTGAAGCGTCTTAGCAGCAGAGGGTAGACAAGGCCTTTGGGCCTCAGCTCGCAGTGGTCGAGGAAACTGGTCCTGGCAAGTCCACTAATGCCCAGGGGAGAGATGAGATATGGTTTTTCAGAACATTCTTTACTCCTCTGTGGCTCCCAGGTGGCCCTAGTGATAAAGAACTGCCTGCCAATGCAGGTAGATGTAAAGAGACAGGGGTTCGATCCCTGGGTCGGGTAGATCCCCTGGAGGAGGGCACGGCAACCCACTCCAGTTTTCTTGCCTGGAGAATCTTGTGGACAGAGGATGTAGTCCATGGGGTTGCAAAGAGTCGGACACAACTGAAGCGACTTAGCATGCTCACACGCGTACTCCTCTCCACCCCTTTGCATTTAGTTTCTCAGCCTTGAAGGGACAGAGCTGGGCCAACTAGGGGACCCTGGGATGGCTCTTTCCACACATTGAATGCCACCAAATTGGGCTCGAGCCACAGAGTGGGCAGAGAGCTGTGCCAGATGCATTAGAGAAGTCTAGTGCCCCTTTCTCTGCCTCTAGATGGAGTTTCTCTGGGGACATGATGGGTGGAAGAAGGCCAGGGATTACAGGTTCTGGTGTGGAAATTCCCGGAGGTGCAGTAATAGGAAGATGCCCATGGTTGATTCCAACTGACTGTTTCCCATGGAGACAACATCGTCCCAGCATCTCTCCCCTGGAAGAGCCCCACTGCTCACTCCACCTCGTTCCCAGTACATTTCACCCGCACTGAACAACCCAGCTCCCAGTAAAAGTTCCCAATACTTATTTCCCTTTAAGAACTTGGCACTTTTCATGAGATGTTCCTTCTGTCTAGAACACTGTATCTCTCTTCCATGGTCTCTCTGATGAAGTCTAAAATCAGGGATGGTGTTGGGTCAGACACATCGATTTGGGGCTCATTATAGTTAGAGGGAACTGAAACATGGGGGTGAATAAGATCATCCCAGTGGAGGGTAGCCAGCCTGAGAAGACCACTGGCATGAAGACAGAGCCCAAGGGAAACAGACAGACACAGTCCTGGGGAGTGGGGCCGCCAGAGGCAGACAGAGAATGTCAGGAATGGGAGAGCAATTGGTCACAGGAGATGTGCTGTCAGTAAGGATGGAGAAGCATCTGTCACATTTTGCACATGGGGGGCGGGGGTGTCTCCTGACAAAAGCTTGACCAGCAAGGAAGGGCCAGACATCAGGATGTGGGTAAACAGGAGAGAATAAAAGGGAACAGTGGCTTTGAAGTAATGCTCTTGAGAAGTGGGGTCTGGAAAGGGAAGGCAGGTTGGGATAGCTCAAGTCATGGCAAAACTTTGGATGGATAGATGGATGGGGCAGACCTCTGACCCAGCACTTCTCTCTGCTCTGTGGGTTCCTGTTCATCCATCAGCCCTCTCAGGTGGCCTGGGGACACCTGGCAGGCAATGACTGCCTTTTTCATTTTCCTGTCAATCATCCAGCTGTTCAATGAGAGTTCACTGCTTTGCAACATGTGTCGGACATCCTTCTGGGTACTGAGGGTTCAGAGAACAAGACACAGAGAAGTGCTGCCCCATGAGCCCCCAGGGACTGAGGGAGGAGAGAGGCTAAGCAAGGATGGGTGCAAGCCTCACAGAGGAGGTGACACCTGAGCCAAGACCCAGAGATGGAGCATTGAGGAGGACTGGAAGAGAACCAGGGATGGGAGACCAAGGAGGGACATTCTGAGAACGCTGGCTTTACTTTGAATGAAATGGAGGTGTTGGAGGGGTTTACAGTCAGTCCAGGGCACCATCTGACTTACTTGGAAATCGATCACACTGGCGGTATTGCCAGCAGACGGTGCATCCTTAGCCAGAGTGAAGCAGCTGGACTCACTGGAATCTTTTGCGTGGCTACAGCCGAGGTGATGAAGAGCTGTGGACAGTGAAGGATTCTAGCTGTTTCAAGGGTGGACCCCTAAGGATTTGCTAATGAATCTGGCGTGGGGTGTGAAGGAAAGTCATAAACCTCAGCTCTCCCGAGAGTCTGGTCTAAGCAAGTGGTAGTCACTCAAGGAAACAGGGGTGGGGTTGGCTCTCAGGGATTTGGTTTCGGATGGGTTAACTTTAGGACGCTTCCAGGTGGGGAAATTGAGTTGACAGACACACCCATCCATGGAAAGACACCCCAGGGCTCAGGCAGTGCCGGACAGTGGGGCTTGGTTGCATCCTTCGGAATGAATGCGTGTTGGGCCACCAAGTGTTGGAACGTTCCTGCTACATGGGCCTCTCCTGTCTCTCTGTACCCCCTGCCACCACATATCTGCAAGCTTTTAGTAGCTTAGCCTGGCAAATGACCCAGGGTACCACAGAGCAGGAGAGAAACCAGTCAGATTCTCGAAATCCTGGGAAACAAGACTGAGTTTCTGTTGCTGGCTGGCCTCATGGGATCAAATGATGTAATTGTTTAGGCTGAGTCTGAGAGGAATGATCTGAACAAGATTATATGATGCTGATGTCTCAGTATCTCACAGTTCCTCCCCATTCCAGCTTTGCTATGCCTCCACACGCATACCCCTTGGGCCCCATCACAGCCCACAGCCCAGGACGTGGGCAGGGATGGGGTCAGAGACAGGATGTGGTGCCCGTGTGTGAGCTCTTTGCCTTTGTCTTGATCACGCTTGCCTTGAAATCCTCCTACTCTTGGCAAGCTGGTGGAGACACCAGCCCGTGAAAACTTAAATGTTTGCAATCAGATCAGGGGTCTCCTGACTTCTTAGGACTGAGGATACTGCTGAGTACTGTTGACAAGTGGATGCACATCCAAATAAATGAAATCCCACAATCAGGGAAAAGGTGAGGGGAAACCATGAAAGGAAAAAGAAAATGCCAGCTACCCTATTGTTTCCTATAGCCAGATGCAAAACTAACAACATTAAAGGGCTGGAAAAATGACAAGCAGTTGACCCAGACACCCATCCCCTGCCACCCTCCCAGCCTCTGTATCCCGATATGGCTCCCTTATTTCTAGAGTGTTCCTTATTTTAATTTTTCCAAAACTTTCTTGAAGTAAAAGTCACATCATTTAAAATTATCTATTCCTTTTTTTGTCTTTACTTTTTAAACCTTTTTTTAATTGAGGCATAGTTGACTTACAATATTCATTTCAGATGTATGACATAGTCAAGATTTTTATAGATTATGCTCCATTTACAGTTATTATCAAATATTGGCTGTAGTCCCTGTGCTGTACAATATATCCTTATAGCTTATTTATTGCATACATAGTATTCTGCACCTCTTATAAAATTATCCATTTTAAAGTGAACACTTCAGTGGTATTTCACAATCTAGTTCCAAGAGGCGTTCATCACCCCAAACGGGAAACTCTGTACCCGCTCGGCAGCCACCCCCCAGACCCTCCCTTCCCCCAGCCCTGGTCCACCACCAATCTGTGCTTTGTTCCGGCCAATTTCCCTACTCTGGATAGTCCATGTAAAAGGAGCCGTTCCGCGTGGAGTCTGCTGCGTCTGACATCGTTTTCTCAGCGCTGTGTCTCTAAGGGTCACCGTGTTGTGGCCAGTGTTAGTGCCTCGTTCCTGCTTCTGGCCAAGGATCCTTCCACTGTGGGGACACACCGTTTTGTTTATCCACTCATCTGTGAGTGGGCACGGAGGCTCTTCCCAACTTTGGCCACTGGGAGTAAGCTGCCAAGAGCATGGATGCAGGAGTGCTCCCCTTTAAGACATCCTCAACACCTGTGTGCGTTGGAGGGGGGGGCGGTTTGGGGATTGTGAGGCCTCTCTTGTCCCTGATGGCTCCCATCCCAGAAGCTCATGGTTGGAGGGGCTGGACACAGCCGGGGGTCAGCACGGCCCCGCACACCAGAAAGCCTTCGGGAGGAGCGTGGTGGAACCTGCCCCTCCAGCAGAGGCGACTTCTTTTTCCTCTTGTCTCCACCCTACCCACAGAGCCCGCCTAAGAACCGCTGATTCTCATCACGGACCCTGGGTGACCCACACGGCCCAGGTACCCGCTGTTAACTGGGTCTCCTGTCGTCGGACTGGCCCTGCCTGGGGTCCAGGCGGGGGGCACCCACATTGTGGATTTTGCCAAGCATGAGAGCAGAGAGAGAGAATGCTGAGCTGGGGGGAAAGGACGACCCAGGCACCTGTGGGATTCCTCTATCCCTCAAGCCTCTCCCTCAGTGCAAACCTAATCTAGAGGAGAAATGAATCAATTGAAACCCAAGTTCCATTCCTCTCTGCGCAGACATTCCAGGGTCTCTGCGGGTTGGGGAAATGCTGTCTGGGTGTCTGGGGAGGGAGCATGGTCCTTTCCAGGTGGAAGTGTCACTTGAGGGTCCTCCTCGTCCCCAGGGGCTGACAGGTGGGGGCCCCTCTGCCTCAGCACAGGCCGAGCTTTGGAGATTGGGGGAACGGGGACCATCATTCACTTGTTGACAGGCATCCTTTGCTCTACAACAGGCACCATCAGAGTCTCCCAGCACCACGTCGTCCTCATCCCTGTAAATCTGTCCTGCTTACCGCGGGGCCAGCTCCAGAGCCACGCACCAGGTCAGAGCTTCTGGGGCGAGGGGAAGCTCGCTCTTAGCTCCTTGTTCTCAGCTCTCTGCCTGCGGAGGAGAGTGGCTGTGTGCCTGCAGGATCCGTGGGGGACACTGTCGTGTCCCTTTCCTGGGGCCCTCAGCTGATCAGCAGAGCCGGGCTTCCCAAGCCAACTTCCATCTTAACACACAGCCTGGATTCATCTCACAGTCCATCCTTTCCTGTGTCAGCACCAAGGGAGAGGGACCAGAATCAGTCCCATGGCGGGGTTAGTGAAAGGCTGCGGAGACTCGGCTCTCCTGGGGTGGCTGGCGAGGTAGGAAGGAGCAGCACCTCGCCCCTGCTCCGTGTGAGGGGAACCAGCCCAGGGGCGTAGACTCTCACTGCACAGCTCATAAACAGCAGGCACAGGGTGTTCAGTGCCTCCCTTGCATTTTTCTCTGTTTGACTGGCTTCTCCAGTCTTTGGGAACAAGCTGAAGAAGGAGAGGAGGTCTGGGGAGCTGAGGCAGGAGGAAGGGAGCTCTCTCTCCCTTTGGGGCAGGACTGCAGGTGGTAGCTGAGGGCATGGGGAATGTGAATGCCAGAGCAGGCCTGGTCCCCACTCAGTTGAGCTGAGAAGCCAGGGACTGCCAGGCTGTCCTAAAAGGAAGGCAGTTCTAGAAAGTTCCCCCAGCCACTGTGGCACAGGAGCCAATCAGTGTAGCTACTGATGACATCAGTGAGACCCTAAAAGTGCTCAGAGGGGTAAGACAGCCACTTTTTGGCAACAGCCACAGTCCCCTGTGTTGGCACCAGCTTCCAGGAGGGCACCGCATGTAGGATATGACAGAGGTGCGTTTTTGTGCCAGTGGCCCCCTGCTCATGGCCATCTGCACGGGATTTGAATGGAAGCCAGGGCACAGAAGCTCAGCCTTTGCAAAGTGCTGACAGGGATTGTGGTTTGGGGCCCTGTGATGGATCTTAAGGCAACTGCAGGACTCACAGCGGCATTCCTATAGAATTGAGCTTCCCTGGTATATTTAAATATTTGTCTACAGAGTATTGCTTAGCGAAGTGGCTTTGTGGCAGAGACAACTCTATGCTGCAGCCTGTGGGGGTACTGCTCACTGGAGGTCAGAAGCAAACGTAACTAGTCATGTGAACCAGTGTGAATGTGTGATTGTGAATTTACCCCATTCCATTCACACAGACCATGAGAAGGTGATGGGAATTCCATAGGCATGTTCACTGTGGCTTGGCTGTCTGCTTGTCTGGGACAGAAAAGGGGAGTACCAGCTTTTCTGTGGGAGCTGGGAGAGGGTCACAGCCCCAGAGTAGGATTCAGCTACTCTTGGCAAAGGGGATGCCTCGCCAAGCATCACCTCCCTAATTCTCCAACACCTTGAGGGGCAGGTACCACCACTCCCATTTTGCTGATGAGAAAACTGAGGCTCAGCAAGTGAAACCATTTCCCTGGTGTCACCCAGACAGAAATATGTGGGCAGGGTTTCAAATCCATGACTGTCTACAAAGTTTGGGGGCTCTCTCTGGGACGGTTCCTCCCCCCTCTGAACCCTGGGACTGAAAGAGAGTGAAGGGCCCCAAGCCTGCCATCTCTCCATCTCCTTCATGACCCCAAAGTCATGGACAGACTCATCTGTCCATGTGCAAGCCCATTGCCAGCCATCTCCTTGTGACTACTATAAGCCTTCGGCACCAAAGAGGATCCCAACTCGATTGCCTTACTGTCCCATTTTTTATGATTCTTTTGTAATTGCTGTTGTTTTATGAACATGACTTTTGGATTATGAACTTAGGCATAACAAACAAAACATTTAAGAAAGCTATTAACTATCATAAGCCAGGTTTTACCAAAAGATTTTCTAAACCCCAGATGGTACACGGGCTTCCTACCTCATTCTCCAGAGCAACCCTATGTCTGAGACAAGACTATCCATACCAGGCACCGGCCCATGAAAACGTGGGGCAGATAAAAGTCAGCTGGCTTTCAGGATGCATTTCCACTTCTAAGGAAAGAAGTAAATAAAGGAACAGGACAATTCCACGAACAGTGGGAAATACCTTCACTATGAAATCTTCAGTCCTAACAGCTGGACCCAGCTTGAGGCCACGGCTAGCCTGAGGCTGGAGCACCATTTCTACCTGACCAGCCACGGCTTGGGTTCTGGGATCAGGAAGGGTTCTCAACTACGCGAAAGTCAGAAACCCATTTCTGAGGGCCAGCACGTCCTCCCCAGGGGGTCCTCTCTCCAGCTCCAGCACTTACGACCAATCTCACTGGGATCTGGTGCGTTTCCAAACCCAGGCTGCACTCACCTGCGAAAAATAGGAATGTTACCTTAGCATGGGAAAACGTTCATCTCTGTCCTCTATTCTAGAAGCTATGAAAACGAAACAGGGAAAGAAAGCAAAAACTGCCACCGGTGGCTGCTCCTTCCTGGTCCATGTGGCAAAATATCCCCGACTTTAGCGTGAGTTCTCTTTCCACCCCCGCCTTGATGTCTTACCCTGAAAATGGAAACTTCCCACACCTGCTCTGAAAACAGAGCCACTTAGATCGCAGGAGTTGCTGGCTGTTTCCTCTCTTTCCGTTTAGTTCTGTTTCTCAGACAGTTAAAGTAAGAACCGTTGGCCAGGCCACTTGAACTGCAAAGATGCTGGTACTAATGAGCTCCAGGTAGAGCTGAGGGTCAGTCTGGCTTTGCAGGGGTCCAACTTTCTCTTTCTCTAGCCTGCCCCCCAGGCAGGGAGCCCCCCCAACTTGCTGTCAGATGGGCCCCCCTCCCACTTTGGGCCCACTGTGGTATAGTCGACCGCTGAGTTTGGGAGAGACGTGGGTGACTGTTCCGACCAAGATTTAGGAATCCTCAGAGCAAGAAGATGAGGGGTCCAGGCAGCCCAGAGAGGGCATGTCTCGAGCCCCCTGCCGAGATGGCCTCTTCCCCCGGGGCCCTTCTCCCCGCAGCTCAAGGACCCTGTCTGAACTGGCAGCCTGCCTCTCCCCCACACCCATGAAGTGACCCTCCCTGCCTGCCCCGTGCCCCTCTTTCCTCTACTTCACACCCAGGCTTTCGGCTGAATAAACATGAAGTGCATTGAGCTAGCAGTTCAGGCTGGGTCTAAGCAGCTCGTCCAATTCGCTCTCGTCATTTTTCATTCCAAATGAAATTAAGCTCCCGAGAGCAGAAAAGAACCCTTTTCTAAAAAGGAAATGCATCAGCGAATCCCTTAGGAGGAAAACATTTTGACATGGAAGTTTTCCTGTACTTTATTCAGCCAGCACCATGGCTCCTCCACTCTCAGCCCCGCCCCCATAGTCCTTCTTTTACGCCTGTGTTTTCAATCAACCTTCTCCTTGATTGTATTTGCAGGAAAGTTCCCCTTCGTCACCCCTGCCCCCACCCCGCAGCTCCCTATGTCCCAAACCCCATCCCTTTGCTCTCCCAAACCCACTCCAGAACTGCATGGTCAGTAATAAGCTGTAGGGCATTTGGTCAGCACTATCTCAAGAAGCAAATAAAACTGCAACCCAATACGACAGCCTCTGAATTAATGTCATTCTTTTGTCATCCCCTTCCCACCCCGCACCGCCCAGATACATTTGTCTCAGCAAAGTCCGTGGACCAGCTCCACAGTGATCAAATTAATGGGTTGTGCCTATGTGGATGGGTCTGTGTGCAGCCTAATGTCTGTTTATTTCCTTGATGACTGTTTGTTCACTAGGATCTCTGAGCACCCAAAGCCAGCACTAAGCAAGATTGACCAAGGGAAAGATTACGCATATATATATGTGTGTGTGCTCAAAAACAAAACCCTCAAGGCCACCTATTGAATTTAACACCTCTTGATGTGTTGAAAGCCCTTGAGGATGGCAGTTAAATCCATACACCATCGTGTGTGAACTTCAGCAAGGTCCCACAATGCGGTCACTGGCAGGACAAAAGCTGAGCTGGGAAAGCTGGCCGGGAAGGGCTGTGGATGCCAATGCAATATCCAAAGTGCAGTCGGGCCATCCTGGCCTGATCACATGCCAACACCCGCCTTTCCATGCCCCAGGCACCAGGAGAATTCCCATCACAGCACCTCCTCCCTCCCCCAGCCCTGCAACGCTTCCCTCATTTCACTGACAAGGAAGCTCAGGTTCAAAGTTGACTGGAAGGAAGTCCCCAAGGCCACACAACTAGGCTGCTCTGGGGACTGGAACCCAGGTCTGTCTGGCTCCGAGGCTCCCGCTAAATCAGTTACCCCACCTGCCGACGGAGACGATGCATGTGGTCTGGGAACAACAGCGGCTCATCTTTCACGCAGCCCTTTCTCTCGCTAACATGCTTGGTTTGCTGCCTCTTCCACCCTTGATTTATAGAGGGTTCTGCCCAGGATCTTCTCAGCAGTACGTGATGGACGGCGGAGCCATGCCCCATGTAACCACAGCTGTTCTGTAATGGAAAGGAAAGGACCCCATCTACAGACAGCTTTCCCTGGCATCCTGCTCTGTCCCTGGTCTCAGGATGGCATGTACACAGGGGTACCTGGGGGTGTGTAAAAGAGTAAGCTGGATGCTTTGGTTTATCATTTTCTGCTCTGACGCAAGGTGTGCACACAGTATAGCACCTGATCCCAACTTCTGGAGCCCTCAGCCCATGTGTTCCTTCAATCTATTTGCATAACTACAGCCTTAATTTAAATTCACTCTCTAAAGTGCATACCCATCGAAGGAGTATGTTCTCTCCAAAAGTGTCCCTAAGTGATGCCGGAGAGCCAACCTGTTGCTCAGAGCAGGTGAGTGTGAAGCCCTCCCTTTGGAACTGCTTGCAGAGTGGGTATGGAAGGTACCTATGGAAAACTGGACAGGCCTGGTATTCCCGGACTCATGTGTGTGTGTGTGTGTGTGTGTTCTGTGCCCAACAAGCCACTGGGTTCCTGAGCCACCACCCTTCATCTCTTCTTCAACCTGTCACCTATCACTCCCAACAGGACAGCATGCTTCCTTTTTTGATGGATTCATGGTTTACGTGTGTGTGCACATGTGTTGGTTTGTGACTTCTAGCTCTATCTACAGCTGCTGGTTTGGTTGTCTACTGTGGATGGAGTGATCTTTTCCTCTGGACCATGCCTTGCCACTCTAGGTTATTCTGAGAAGGACATCCCATATATACACGCACACACACATACACACACACACCACTGCTTTAACTCTCAAGGCATTCCCTTGAGTTCCAAGGGGGCTGGTGGGTGAGGAAAGAAGAGAGGAAGAACACTGCACGGGGATCCCTTCCCTCACCTGCTTCACAACAGAGAAGCAAGAGCAGCTTTGGGGGAGTACATCCTATAGCTGGCTGGCAGGCTTGCTGCACCCAGTCTTGGGCACCTGGAAGCCTAATCCCCAGGCATCAGGTGGCCACCACTTAGATCTTGTCTTTGAATGTTGGGTCTAAGATTTGCAGCCACGTAACACAGGTGGTACACAGTTCTCAAGGCTTGACAGTAAAATCTTTCACTCTACTTCTTGAATAGTTTTATTATTTATTATTTGACTGCGTTGGGTCTTCATTGCTTCATGGGTTGCTCTCTAGTTTCAGTGACGGGCTTCTCCTGTTCGAGCCCAGGATCTAGGGCACAGGCTTCAGTAGCTGTGGCTCTCAGGGTTCTCTAGAGAGAGCACAGGCTCAACAGTTGTGGCAAACAGGCTTCATTGCTTTGTGGCACGTGGGATCTTCCCGGATCAGGGATCGAACCCGTGTCTCCTGCATCGGCAGGCAGGTTCTTTACCACTGAGCCACCAGGGAAGCCCTCACTTTACTTTCTACTGCACTTGTAAATGGAAATATTTACATTTCCAACATCCGACCCAAACCCTCCCATCATGAAATACCACCTTGCCTCTGTATTAGCCTGCTGAGGCTGCCACAACAAAACACCATTGGCTGGGCAGCTTAAATAACAGGCATTTCTCAGAGTTCTGAAGGCTGGGCAATCCCTGACCAAGGTGACTTCAGGGGCGGTTTCTGATGAGGGTGCTCCTCCTGGCTTGTTGACAGTGGCCATCCTCCTGTGTCTTCACATGGTATTTCCTCTGTGTTCATGTGTGGACAGAGAGGTCTTTGGTATTTCCTTCTCTTCTTATGAGGACACTAACCCTATCAGATTGCTGTCCCACCCTGATGACCTTATCCCATCTTCATTAACTCCCTGGAGGCCCCATCTCCAAATATCATCACACTGGGGGTTAGGGCTTCGGCATATGAATCTGTGGGACATAATTCAGCCCCTAACAGTCAGTTTGGGGCATCACTCCAGCACCACTACCACCACCACCGTGGCCACGCCTCACCCTCCTACACACACCTATCAGCCAAGCTCTCCTAGACCAGCATCTTTCATCTCTTGTTCACCAAGACCTCCAGTTGTTCCTCCCAAGGTGACACTGGTCCTTTTTCCTAACTTCCTTTAAAAAAAAATTATTGATTTATTTCTGACTGTGCCGGGTCTCCGTTCCTGCAAGTAGGCCCTCTCTAGTTGCAGTGAGAGGGGGCTATTCTCCATAGCAGTGTGCGGCCTGTCGTGGCTGAAAAGACGCTGATGCTGGGAAAGATTGGAGGCAAAAGGGGAAGGGGGCAGCAGAAGATGAGATGGTTAGACAGCATCACTGGCCCAGTGGACGTGAAGTTGAGCAAACTTCAGGAGATAGTGAAGGACAGAGAAGCCTGGTGTGCTACAGTCCATGGGGTTGCA
This sequence comes from Oryx dammah, assembly GCF_014754425.2. Taxonomy (NCBI): domain Eukaryota; kingdom Metazoa; phylum Chordata; class Mammalia; order Artiodactyla; family Bovidae; genus Oryx; species Oryx dammah. Next base: position 9,958,589 of record NW_024070192.1, on the reverse strand, counting down.
AAAAGTCAGACATGACTTATGACTGAACAACAACTCGTGTTGTGGAGCACAGACTCTAGGGCGCTGGCTCAGCAGTTATGGTGCATGGGCTTAGTTGCTCCGAGGCATGTGGGTTCTTCCTGGATCAGGGACCAAACCCTAGGCTCCTGCATTGACAGGTAAATTCTTAACCACTGGACCCCCTAGGGAAGCCTGTTCCTAACATCCTTGATGACAGACATGAATTTGCACCCACATTTCAGAGAAGATGGTCTCCTGCAAGGGTGGGCAAGCAGAGCCAAGAATTCCCAGGCGATAAGATTCGTATCACTTCAAAGCAGATCCATCTCACTAGTTGTGGGGAGCTCAGGTAACATTTGCGTTTATTTGTGTTTATTGAGCAAATACTAGCTGGACAGAGAAGGTGGAAAGGAGCACTGGCCAGAAAGGCCACCCAGAGTTATTTGAACTATGTTACATGGTCTCTCTGCTTCCCTGGTGGTTCAGACAGTAAAGAATCTGCCTGCAATGTGGGAGACCTGGGTTCAGTCCCTGGGTTGGGGAGATCCCCTGGAGGAGGGCATGGCAACCCACTCCAGCATTCTTGCCTGGAGAATCCCATGGGCAGAGGAGCCTGGCGGGCTGCAGTCCATGGGGTCGCAGAGAGTCAGGCATGACTGAGCAACTAAGTACACGTGGTCTTAAATTCGGGCAGACCCCACCACTGCCCAAGCAGTCACTACATGCCAAGCTCTGTACTCCTGCTGCCCGGGGCTATTGCAACAGGGCATTCCCTCCACCCACCAGAATCTTGGCATAACTAGAGGTCCAGAAACACAGATGTTAAAGGAGGCCCTGTTATAAACATCAGAGGGGATGTATAAACCGTGTCAGTAAACATGGAACACCTCCTATGTGCCCACCCTAGAGAAGTGGAGACACATGTCCTGCTAATCTGATTCTGTGTCTTCTTTCCTGCCAGTTCTCCAGAACCCAGGGCCTTCACCAGTCTCTCCCCTACGCGCCTCCTACTCACAGTGTGGAATTTTAGACCCGGTTCTGCCACTTAATGATTGGGTGTCTGAAGCTCTCCAAGCCCCAGTTTCCTCATCTGTGGAATGGACGTGTTGTATTTCTTTCTTTGTTTATTTTGGCTGTGCTGGGTCTTCATTGCAACATGCAGGATTCCTCTAGTTGTGGCACGAGGGCTTATTTGCCCCATGGCATGTGAGACCTTATTCCACATCAGGGATGGAACCACATCCCCTGCATTGGTTAGGGTGGGTTCCTAACCACTGGACCACTAGGGAAGTCCCAGAATGGGTGTATAAATGGCACATACCTCAGGGAGCTGTGGGAGGAGCATATGAGAAAGTGGACGCGGCGACAGTCCAAAGGCAGCTGGCGCCATGAATGCACTCGGCCAAAACCTGTTGTTGGTGTGCCTGTTCCTCCAGAAAGCGACGATGTCCGGGGTGAATCTAGATGCTGGCCCTGCACTCACCGGCCCGGTAACCTGGGTAAGCCCTGTCCTCTCCAGGTTTCCATGTCCTCATCCGTTCCAGAGAGGCTGGGCTAAGCCTCCTCCAGCTCTAGTATCACGCACCCTGGCTACTCCAGCCAAGCAGACCTGGGCCCTGCAGCCTCCACCCAGGGCAGGGACAGGAAGTTTAACCCAGCAGCACCTTCCATGTGAGGCTGTAGTTGGCAGAGCACCAGGCTGAGGCTCAGGCCCGGCCGGCACAGGGGTGAATGCTAGCAGCACACAGGCCGGGAAAGAGCTGGCCTGGTTCCCCACAGACAATGCCCGTCTTAGATCTTCTGGGACAATCCCAATTCCAGATGTGGTACCTTGCGATTACTATACACCCTCAAAAGTGAGGTTTTGTGTGTATTTGCAATCTAAGCCATCCTGTCCGGGCTCTCTCCTCATACCAAAGAAAAATCTTTGGCCAGATTCTGTGCCCTGATTAAGGGTTTAGAAACCTACTTCCTGACCCATGAAGCTCTTCAGGTTTTGCTGGGTCAGAAACTCCAGGGCCCATGTGGGTTGCTGTACCCAGAATCCTGCTGAAACAACCTTTCACCTCCTGGAGCATCCTGCAGGCCATGAGCAGGGTCTGCAGGCTGCCAGGTGGACTGTTTCAGGGCTTTCTTATTTGTACACGGGATTCCCCAGAGCCCATAGAATTTTCCAGTAGGCCTGCCCAACCTCCTCCTCTGCTTTCCTCTGCAAGCAGCTCATTTCTCCAGCCTTCAACACAACCTTTCCTCAAGCCAGCCTCCTCCCAAGAGGCAACCCTCTCAGCTGACATTGTCCCTTGACCTGTGGGGCTGCCCAGGCCCCACAGTGGGCAGCCTGCCAGCCCCCCACCCAGCCAGGCAGTGCACTTGGGGCAGCTTGGGCAAAGGCTCCCAGCAGCCTGTCCTCTCCTCGGCACATCCCAGTGGTTCTGATGACAGAGATGGGGCTGCAGGTTAATTTATGGCATTTGGGGTAGCTGAATATGGGAACGTCTTCTGGCCTTTAAATTAGTCATGAAGTCGGATCCCACCAGCGCAATTAGAACCCTCAGCTAATGATTATTTATGGAGTTTGGAATGCGTATTAACCCGATGATATTAAATATTAAACTAAATTGTAATACTTATATCTGTATTTACAGTACAAGGTACAGGATGAACTGCAGCCCACCCCCTCACCAGAGAGTCCTTGGAGGCCTCAGAGCGTTGACGGGATCAGGCAGAGCCAGGCAGGGCAGCATGCAAGGCAAAGAACCAGACCTAAGCTCAGGGGCATGGAGGTGTGGGCAGCCAGGGGCCAGGTGGGCTGATCTTGGGGGCGGGGCAGCCTGGCCACTCTCAGCTTCCTCTGGTCCCTGATGGGATGTGAAGCTCAGCCTGCCCAGTGTCCCCCCAGTCAGAGCTTGAGCTGGCAGCACCATCACTTTCAGCCTAATCTAACAGCCAGTCTGATGCTCAGAGCGTGTGCAAGGCGATGGCTGACCTCACCTCAGGCTCTCCTTGCACCCATGGCAGACACGGCGGTGACTGAGCGTGCAGAGTCTAGAACCACATGCACCAGCGTGCGAGTTCTGCAGCCCCCACAAGCCTGGGCAAGCGCACTGTCCAAGCCTGTTTCCCACCTGTAAGGGAGGCGGCAGCACAGGTATCGTGGGCAGGGTGGGCCAGCGCACTCACGTGCTCAGGGACCACCCAGCAGGTGAGTTGGCTACAGAAACACTAGCTCTTTCTCTCTCTTTTTTAAAAATAACTGTGTTATTGAGATACAATTCACATATCATGCAATTCACCCATTTAAAGGACCCGAAGCTCTGAAAATGAAAACGTCTTGAACCTCCCCCCACAAATTGAGTACAATGTGAGGATTTTTCACGTATTCACAGAGTTATCACAATAATCAATTCCAAAACACTTTCATCATCCCCAAAAGAAATTCTGCACCCAGGACCACTGATGCCCCATTTCCCCAAACCCTCCAGCCCTAGGCAGCTGCTAAGCGTCTTTCTGTCTTCACGGACTTGCCTCTTCTAGAGGTTTCACATCAGTGGAGTCATACACTCGGTGGCCTCTGCGTCTGGCTGATTTCCCTCCGCGGAATGTTTCCTGAGTTCATCTGTGTTGTGGCAGGTGTCAGCGCTTCACTCCTGTTTGTGGCTGAGTGATATTCCACTGTGTGGATGGACCACACCGTGTTTATCTGCTGGTAACACTTGGGTTGCTTTCACTTTTCGGCTCCTGGGGACAGCGCTGCCATGAACATGTGTGCACGGGTACTTGTTTGTACCTGTGATAACTGTGTCTAAAGGAAATATTCACTCTCCTCTTCCAGGTCCAGGCCAAACCAGAGCCGCCGCCTTCACGGTCATCTCACCGCCTATCCTAGTGTTTTCTGAAGGCACTCATCACTTCTAACCCAAACTCATGGTGTGTCCCTTGGTTGCAGGGTGTTAATGGGTGAGTTGGAGGTGGGAGTGAGGGGCATAACAAGAGCTTAGCTTCAGGGTGGGCCGATGCTACATCTGCTTTTCCGCCCGAACCTGGCAGAGAGCTGGGCACACGGCAAGTGCCAGACAAATGCTCAGATGACTGCATCTGTGAGAGAGCCCGCTGGACGCCTGCAACAGAGGTGGGGTCGGGGTGGACAGCGTAGCTCCTCTGTTCCTCTCGCTCAGCCCACTTGAGTGAGCACGTACTCTGTGGCCAGCACTGTCCAGGGGTTGGGATGTGGATGAGCAAAGGGGAAGACAGACAAGCCCCTGAGCTCGTGGAGCCAAGAGTCTGGGGGGGAGGGGAGTTAGTCCACAGACAAAGTTACCGAAGGGGAGCCCCGCGCAGTGCAGAGAACTGGGCAGCCGTGACAGGGCCCAGCTGCACTTCAGACCTGGAGGGCAGGGCATCTCTGAAATCTAACCGACCCGGCAGAGTCTAGGGACAGAGTGTGCTGGGCAGAGGGGCCGAGAGCAGGAAGGAGCTGGGAAGGAGGGACGAGATCTCTGGGAGGAAACCCCCCAAGAGGAGGAAGGGAGAGGGAGACAGAGAGAGTCAGAGAGAGATGGAAACAGGAAGCCTGGCTCAGGAAGGCCAGTCAGGCAGATCTAAGAATGGGAGGTGGGAGAGGTCGGCCCTCCTTCTCAGGGCTGTGGGATCACCGAGGGGTGGGGTGGGAACCCAGAGCATGGGTGACACAGTGGAAACCTTGCTGTTGTTGTTGATCAGTCACTAAGTCCTGTCTGACTCTTTGCGACCCCATGGACTGTAGCACGCCCGGCTTCCCTGTCCTCCCCTGTCTCCCAGAGTTTGCTCAGATTCATGTGCATTGAGTCAGTGATGCCATCCAAACATCTCATCCTTTGCCAGCCCCTTCTTCTTTTGCCTTCACTCTTTCCCAGCATCAGGGTCTTTTCCAATGAGTTGTCTCTTCACGTCAGGTGGCCAAAATATTGGAGCTTCAGCATCAGTCCTTCTAATGAATCTCAGGATCGATTTCCTTTAGGATTGGCTGGTTTGATGGAAGCCTGGACCTAGCCAATGGCAGAGCCTGAAAGGAAGGAATGGGGACCTGTTTGGGAGGAAGCCCTGAGTGGCTCACTGATGCTTCGACCAGGGAGACGGTAGGAGAGGAAGAAGGTTAACAATGATTCCTGGGCTTTGAGCTGAGCAACTGAGTGGATGGAGGGGCTGTTTCTCGGGATAAGGGTGTCTGAGGGATAAGCAGACTGGAGAATCAGACATGTGGAGATGCCTGGTAACTGTACCCCCAGACTGACTGAGAGCAAACATCACCAAGCCATACTTATGACATGGGCATTTCTAGGGCATTACTGCGGTTCCCTGAGCCCCACACCTGGGAGCGGCCTCTGAGTATGGAGGAGAGAGGCCAGACTTGCTGCCTCCCAGATAATCTGCCACCTCCCAGAGTCCAACTCCACCCTCTAAAGGTAAAGAAAAGAGCTGTGATGCCTCACATTTGCTGAGGACCCCATGCTGCAGGTCTTGGGGTCTTCACTCAATCAATCATCAAGGCCACCCCGTAAGGTGGGAACTTTCCTCCACTGAGGAAACTGAGGCAGTGAGGTCCAGACACCCACTAGGTAGGCAGCAACCCTCCATCACATTCTGGTACCCAAGGCCCCGAGTCTCCAGCCCAAAGGCACAACCCGAGAAGGGTTTGCAGGTGGGGAACAGCATCCAGGCAGATGGGTGCTGATGGGGGCAGACTGGTGGGGCAGGAGGCCTTCACTTGGCCAGGTTAGCCCTAGAGCCCAAGCATTCTAGAAGATGATTGAGCTGCCAGAGTGATCTGAACACAGACTTCTCCTGGTTCCATACCAGCCTCACAAATAAGGACAAAGGACAGAAGTGCAGGCAGCCCTCAGCCCCTGGCCCCTGCCAGTGACTCTGCAGCCCAGCTTTAGAAGGGTCACCCCAAAGCATAGTAGAGGACACTCAGAGAACATTCTAGATCCACTCTCATGGATAGGGAAGCCCCTTCCCATCTGTCCAGCCCCAGTGAGCTGGGGGGCCTGCTGTGGTCAGCAGCCCTCAGGTCTCCAAGCCCCTAAGGATGTCGGTCCTGATCCTAACTCCCCCCTCAGAGGCAGAGCCCCTCGAAACATGGGAGCGTTTTTCATTTCCGGCTGGGCTGGGACTTCCTCTGCTGCTGCTGCCCTTGGAGGGGGTGGGGGGCCTGGCTCAGCAGTGGGCCTGGAGAAGAGGACAAGGGGTGGCTAGAAGGAGATCAGCGCATCTGAGGGACACTCTTTCTAGAGAAGGACATCGGGAGGGGAGGGCAGAGCTGGGGGTGGGGTGTGTGCCCTGATTTCCTGCAGCCAGGGCCTCCCCCGTAGCGCAGGCGACTGACTCCAACAGAATCAAGTCAGGTGACAAAATCGGCTTCGGCAGCAGAGCCCAAACGGAACAAAATCCCCAGTTGAATCGATTTCACCAACAGTAGGAAAGTCTCTGCATGAGGCGGCCTGCTCTCAGCTCTTGGCAGAGGAAGGGAGGGGCCTGCTTCTCAGGAAAGGGCCCCTGGAGTCGGGGGACAGATAGCAGCTGCGAGAACACTGGGCAGAGGGACCCACCTGCCTGTTAGGGAGAAAATGCTTAATGACTCTTCTCGTTGTCTTGTGATTTCAAGGAAGTGACAGTATTGCCAGTGGTTACCAGTAGCATCCAGGTCTCAACTCAGCTGAGCAACAGAGGTGTCACAGGGGACAGATAAAATCTCCCACACTTGTGACACCAGGGTCCCACTCGAAGCCACTGGGAGATCAACCTTTTACAAGTTGCTTTTACGGGCCTTTTACGAGTTGCTGCCCATGGAGGCCGCCCTACAGGCTCACTTCTGGAGTCTGCACTGGTTGATTCTCTCTGGCAGGAGCTCCATGTGCCCTCAAAGCTGACACTCTTTCCAGCGCCCCCTTCCTCATCGGCCAGGTGGCTCCAGCTGCTTCCGGGCACCTCGGCCTCAGTGCTCTCACCTGGAAAAAGGAGGCCTCCTGCCTGTGGCCTGGAGGGCTGCTTTGAAGACAAAGGAGATATTGAGAGAAAGGCCCGGAGGCAGCAAGCCTTGCTAGCAGGTGGCCGATGTGGACTCAGTGCGTGTGTGGGGCTAGGCGGGGGGATCCCTGCGCCTCAGGCCTGGGCTCCCCGTGAGTCTTTGACCAGGCAGGTGACACTTTCTGTGGTGGCCCACACCCTTGTATGATGTGAGTCCTTACTGTTTTTAATGAGGAATGACTGGGTCTGGAGAGCTTTAGTGGTTTGCTCCGAGGGTCAGATCTTTTGGACAGAGTGAAGTAGGAGGAGGGAAAACTAGGAGAGGGACTTGGCTGGAGGAGACATGGCCCAGGCATCGTCCATCCTTTAGAGAGGGGCTCAGGAGGGGTCTTGATGGCAAGAAGGGAGCCCCCGCCCAGGGAGAGCTACAAAGGGACAGTGATTATAAGCTTAGCCCTGGCAGGGCGGCTTCAGGTCCCCAGGCTTGGCTTTAATGAGCTTTGGTTGCCATCTTGAAAGTCTTAGTACTCTTTAAACAGGGGCTGTATTTTCAGACTATACTGAGCCCCAAAACTTAAGTTGGTCTTGGGCTTTGGGGTCCAAAAAAAATGGGTCTAAATTGTAGCCCTGACATCTTGTTACATGACCTTGCCCAAATCACTTAACCTGCAAGCCTTGTTTCCTCACCTGTAACCTGGGGCTGAAGATGGGGCACCCTCAGAGCAAGCGGCCCTCAGTCATTCCAGCGGGCAAAGACTGTTATCACTGTGCCTCCAGTTTGTAGATTTGCCTCAGACTCATTGGAAAAGACCCTATTGCTGGGAAAGATTGAAGGCAGGAGGAGAAGGGGGCAACAGAGGATGAGATGGTTGGATGGCATCACCGACTCAATGGACGTGAGTTTGAGCAAACTCCAGGAGATGGTGAAGGACAGGGAAGCCAGGCGTGCTGCAGTCCATGGGGTCGCAAAGAGTCAGACACGACTGAGTGACTGAACAACAACTATGGGTTAAAGAATGTGAGCTTCCCTACCACCTCCTTGGGCCCCATCGCAGTCAGCTCGGTGCCCTCCTCAGTCCCCACTACACTCTCCCCAAGCCCTGCCTATGGAAAGGGACTTTTCTGGATGCCCCTTTGGGTGCTGTGTTCCGGCACAAAGAGCCGCTGCTTGAGTTGCAGCTGTATCACTTTGATCTCTGCTCTGTCTTCCTGTGGCCGTCTCCCCTGTGTGTCTGTGTGCCTGTATCTCTGTACCAATACCCTCTTCTTATTAGGACCTCAGACATTGGACTCCGGGCCCTCCCTAATCCAGTATGACCTCATCTTAACTAATTACATCTGCAAAGACCATATTTCCAAATAAGGGCACAGGCGGAGGTTCTCAGTGGACATGAATTAGAACAGCATCTAAGCTGGACAAGGCAGGGCGTGGAATCTGAAGGGAGAAGGAGAAATTTCAGGAGACGGGGGTGGGGACAGAGGCCAGAACAGCAGGAGCGGCAAGAGCAACAGTCCATTAACCTTAGTTGGGGTTGTTTCTGTCCCAACCCAGAGCCAGCTGCTCTGTCCAGGGCGCTCTCCCCATTGAAATGAGCCTCAGTGCTATTGACAGGAGGGCAGGGGCGTCTAAGAGAGGTCTCACAGACAGCGTCCCCCTGGCAGTCATGGGGGAGCAGCCCCACTGGAATCTCCACGCTGGGGAGGGTTTGCTGTGCCAGTGGATTTGTGCCCTGTTCATATGACTAACGAATTTAAATTCCTGCTGCCCAAGCAGTCTGGACGCCAAGCCGCACACCTTCCTGACTCAAGCCCTGTGGGGCCCCCCACCCCCAGCTAGTTCTGAGTCCTTCCAGAGTCACCTGGAGCCTTGGGTGTGCATAGCCCGCCCAGGGTTGGCAGGCTTTCCCAGCTGTGGCTCTAGGGAAGCAGTTTATAAGCTTACCTGCGAAATCCCAGCCCAGTAAACCTCCGAAATTGGAGCGGATTCACCTAATGGAATTAGAAAGTTTAAAATAGCGGTGATCTTGAAAGGGATTCAGAAACTAAGCCCTTTCTGGAAATTGGCAAGTCACTAACGTCACCCAGGGAGACCCTGGAAATTACAGACCTGTGTGCCTGGAGGTAATGAGGTCAAACGGCTCCACACACCCACAAGGAAAGCGGGCACTCGGACTCGCCAGAGCGCTCTAAAAAGTTAATAAAATGGCAGGCATCCCGGTAACCCAGTGGACATAATTTACCTGACTTTCAAAATGCTTTTGATGAGTCCTTCCTGAGACATGATTAGGGACGAGGAACCAGGGAGCAAGGACAGCGTCTCACTGCAGGTTAAACCCTCGTTAAATGAGAGGTTCTGAGTCCCGGGGCCAGCTGCTCCCCAGAACTGCCTGAAGACAGTTCATAATTGTGGACCCCCCCAGGGCCGGCTTTGGGGAGGGAACCCGCCTTAAATTTTAAAATGTAATAGGAGCTTAAGAAGTCACGAGTTTCGCCAAAAGCATTCCTACAGGCGAAGGACAGCAAGAGGAGTTTTGTTTGTCGGACATCTAGGCTTTCTGCTTTGGGGCCTTTGAAGTGTGGGTCAAGGATCACACCTCCCCACTGCCACCCCTACATTGCCCAGCACTGGATGTGGGGCCTGCAGAGAAGGGCCTGTGGAGAGTCTGCCCTGGGAGGATGCTGCCCAGCTGCTTTCCGGACCGGTTCAGAGCTGTTTTTATTTATGGCCACAAATCTACCTTCTGGATTGAGGCAGAGATGACAATCCCCTACCTCCTCCTGAGCAGGCAGCTTCCTCCAGAGGGGCTGGCTGCCAGGAAGAAAGAAGGGAGGTGGAGGCCCCCCGTCCATCCTCCAAGCATGCCCCCTCCAGCAGCAGGCAGTAAGACAGAAAGAAGTGGGAGTGGGGAGCTGGGGGATGTGGTATGTGTTAGAGGTGCAGGGAGGAGGTGACCTTGCCGGGACTAAGCTCCAGGCCAGAGCATGGGCCCAAGTTTCCCGGGGCTGCTGTAACAGATTTCCACAAACTGGGTGGCTATGCACAATAGAAACGTCTTTTCTCACAGTTCTGGGGGCCAGAACTCTGAAGTCAACGTGTCGGCAGGGCTGTGCTTCCTACAAAGACTCTAGCAGGGGACTTTCCTTGCATCGTCCAGCCCCAGAAGCTTTCAGGCTTGTAGACACATCACCCCAGTCTCTGCCTTCATCTTCACATGGCCTTGTCCCCTGTGTGTCTGTGTCCAAATCTCCATCCCTTCTCTTGTGAAGACACATGTCACTGGATTTAGGTGGATACCCGAAACCCTGGATGAGCTCAGCTCCAGATCCTTAACTCAACCACATCTGCAGAGACTCTCTCTTGAGTCACACCACATTCATAGGTTCTGGGATTAGGACTGGGACATACAGGGGCACAAAGGTCAATATTGAAGCTATGGCTTCTCCAGTGGTCAGGTATGGATGTGAGAGTTGGACCCTAAAGAAGGCTGAGTGCTGACGAATTGATGCTTTTCAAACTGTGGTGCTGGAGAAGACTCTTGAGAATCCCCTGGACTGCAAGGAGATCCAACCAGTCAACCCTAAAGGAAATCAACACTGAATATTCATTAGAAGGACTGATGCTGAAGGTGAAGCTCCAACACTTTGGCTCCCTGATGCGAAGAACTGACTCATTGGGAAAGACTCTGATGCTGGGAGGGATTGGGGGCAGGAGGAGAAGGGGACGACAGAGGATGAGATGGCTGGATGGCATCACTGACTCAATGGACATGAGTTTGAGCAAATTCTGGGAGATGGTGAAGGACAGGGAATGCTGGTGTGCTGCAGTCCATGGGGTCACACAGAGTCGGACATGACTTAGCGCCTGGATAACAACACAAGGGCACAGTTCACTCCATGGTGTGTGTGCCTGCAGTCAACCCACAAATACTCACTAGGTTCCACCGCGTGCCAGGCACTGTTCTGAGCCGTGGAGATTTGGACAACTGCTGGCAACGCCCTAGACGTCATGAAGCTTTGGTTCCAGGCAAAGAGTGCAGCAGCTTTGACTCCTTTGGTCTGCTTCCAGCTGAATCTCACCAGGCAGCCTAGAAAGAAGGAAGTGGTGGCTCAGGAAGCGTTAGGGCAGTCTTCTGCCTCCCTCATCCTCTCGCGGCTTCTCACGGGGCTGCCGCAGAGCAGTGTGGGCATCTCCAGGCCCCAGGGCCCCGCCACGACAGGTAAAGCCTGACTGGCAAAGCGTGCATCGGTGTCAGCACAAAGCTTGTGTGCCTTTCCAGTGTCCTGAACAAATAATATAAATTTAAAGTGCTATGGAATTTACAAAGTGCCTATAAAATACCAACATTCACTTGGATTGCTCCTTAAAAGTGCTGGCCACCATCCAAAACTCTGGGCTGGAAGAATGGAAAAGGAATCACACACAAAAAATCACCTTTGCTGCGATTCTCACTCCAGGCGGAGTGTTTTCAGACCCATAAAAGCTTCCAAAGCCAGGCAGGGTCACGGCGGAATGAAGCCCATGCAGGGGGACAGCCCCCTGGGTCAGCGGAGGAGGGATCAAACTGAGCTTCTAAGAGCCCTTGGGACTCTGAATGCCTCATTAGCCCTGCCTGTGTTACCCCACCTGAGCTCAAGGCCCGCTCAGCCAAGCAGCAGCCAGCCAGAACAGCTACGAGCAATATTTTGGGGTGTGGAGGCTGACGCCTCATCTGCCCCAGCCTTACCTGGAGAACTTACCAGCTCAGCAGGCATGCTCCCACAGCTTCAGCCACTAGGTTACCTAAAACGGAAAGAAGAAAAGGTGACCACAGTGATGCTTCACGGCCTAGGGTTAGAGACACATCGTCCTGTCTGGGCTGCCCCTGCACTCTTGATTGAAGCGCATAGATTGGTTTCCATCCAATGGAGAAAGACCAATTCTACTGTATCAACCTTGGCCTGGCCCCTCAGTGCTCAGGAAGAATCCACTCCAGCGTTCCACTCAGCCTGCAGTCCACCTCTCAAGAATGGAACAATGATTAAGGGGTCCTACCCTGGGAGCAGGCAGCAGCACTGACCTAATTTAGGATCCTAATCCATTTGCCCCTTGTGTTATTAATTGAGCTCTTCCCATTGATTTTCCTTCAGTGGAGAACAGCTGGGGTGAAATTCAGAGAGCAATATACAAATGCCTGCACACCCCTGCTGCAGGGGCTCGAGATGAGGGGCCGGGTCCCCTCGGGTGTGAGACATGATGGGGTGGGTGGGGTCTGGGCATGCAAGATTCCAGGCTTGGGTTCTTGGCTTCTCCACAGAAAGCCGTGACTGACAGAGAGCCCTTCCAGAGTGATTATTTCGGTTTAGGATGTAGCCAGGCAGAGAAGAGGAGTGTCAATAACTCAGAGACTTTGAGTGCTGTGAATGGCCCGGGGTCCCCAGCTGTGCTGTGTAAACACAGCAGGTATTCTTATATCTCTGTCCTCTCCACGTCCCAGAAAAACAAACCAGCAGTTCCTCTGGTCCCAGGCACCCTCCAGTCCTGCTCTCTCCCCTTGGCAGAATCCATCAGCAACCAAGACCTTGATGCGGAGGAGGGCCACTCTGGGGGCGTCTTTGATGAGCAGGAGAAGCCTGTAGGTGTGCAGGCCTTGATCCCAGCTTCACACTGAGGTCGCAGTGGGGACCAGCATAGAACAGAAGGAAACACATTTCTGCTCCCCACCTGCTTGGTGCCTGAGCTCTGACTCAGACTGTGGTCCCTGCCCTGGCAGCTTCCACATCACCTGAGGCCATCTGCTTCATCTGGGACCTTGGAGAAACGGAGAAACGGAGGCTCTCAGCTCTCCCCACCCCACCCCCCTCCCCAGACCTGCTGAATCGAATCTCCATTTCAAGAGGCCCGCCCCAGGAAAGTCAAGTGCACACAGTCCTGGAGGGCTCTTTGTGGAATCTGGCAAGAGCATCTCCACCTACACCTTCTGGCCTCCAGGCCCTTTCCCACCTTGCTCTCTGCTCTTTATGACTCTGCCAGAGAGAGAGAAAACTGGAGGAAAGAAAAAAGGAAGCGAGGGAAGGAGGGAGGAATTGTGTGCTTACCATTCTGTGGGTGCTCACGCCTTTCCTCATTTACTCTAATATATTTAAGAAGTGTCGGATCTGAACCAGGTCCTGTCCTGAACTCTAGAGACACATCAGTGTCTATATTAGTGGACAAAAGAGATAAAAATCTTTGGTGGAGCTTACATCTTGCTGGGGGAGAGGGACAGTCAAGGGATTACGGTCCTGAGAAAGTTGCAGGGAGCCTGCAAGAGTCAAGTGCCATGGAGGGGATGGGATTGGGGGTTGGGGGCAGGTGAAGGTTATGATATTAACCCTTTTATTTGAGCTGAGACCTAGGGGAGGAAGGAACAGCTGGGGCGGGGCAAAGGCCTTGGGGTGGAGTGCACGCCTGGAAGGCTCCACAACCAGCACGGAGTCAAGTGCAGTCTGAAAAGAAACCAGAGGGGGATGAGGTCTGCCAATGAGAGCAGGCAGGGCCGTGGAGCCGGGAACGGCTTGGTTTGCATCTGATCTGGACTGAAAATCCTCTCTCACATCCAGGTTTTCCCTTCTCGACTGGCCTCCTGGCTAGTTGTTTCTCCCCTTCCCGGTGGAGGGGGCATTGTACACCCCTCACGCTCAGAAGCTGGCTCAGGGAAAAGCTCACGTGGGGGTTCTGTCTGGGGTACAAGGTAAGTGGGGGCTGAAGCACACCCCCCCCAGGCTGTCATTCGCCTTGTCCTCACAGTTGATTTAGCATTTCTGGGCCTCAGTCTCCTCATCTGTAAAATGGGGACAATGCTCAGACCAGCCTTTGGGACCTCCTCATGGACTGACTGAGAGAACAGGGCAGAGCGCTTACAGCAGCACCAGGTGCCAAGGCCACATGGCTGCCATCTGCCCTGGTGTTACTGGCTCAGGGCTGGGAAGCCCTATGTTGCAGGGGAGACCTGGGTCCCAGCCCCTGGTCCTGGAGCTCCATCCAGAGACCTCACCAAGGGGCAGCTCTGGTATCAGGCCTGGGTTGAAGCTGGGGATGAACCCAGGCAGGATGGGACAAGCAATGAGTCTGTCTCACCTGCTTGCTCAGATCTCCCAGGCTCTGACACGACGCAGCCGAAGAGCTGAGGTCGGGATGATCCTGCTGGCTCCCTCACCACCTCCAGGGGCTGCTCATAGACCTGGCAGCCTTCCTCCTGCTAATGAGCTCCTCAGAGTGGCAGCCATTAGCCAAAGCCCCTATGGGTTGGCCCCACCATTGCCTAGCTGGGAATGTCTGCTCTCCCCTCCCAGAGCCTGCGGCCACTCAGGCCACCTGCCTCATTGACCCTCGGCCCCAGCTTGGGGCGGCGGCAGCTGCAGTGAAGGCTGGCAGGCTGTGAGAAGCACCCCTGAGGGCCCGGATTGACATGTGTGAAGCCGTCTGGACTGGGTTACATGGCCACGTCCTGTTGCCAGTGTACGCAGATGGTCCGGGCACAGGATCACTCACCTCCGAGAGGCGTGCGGGATTGCCAGCTCAGCAAAAGGAAGCGTGTCTGCTGCCACCGTGCCCCTTCTCTGCCCACTGACATCCTTCCTGCCTCAGCCGCGCACCCCTCCCTTCCATGTTGCAGAGCAGTCCCTCCTCAGCTCTCCAAAGGCCCAGCTCCTGCCCTTCCCGCCGTGTCACACAGTGCCTCCCAAATGAGACTGATTTGCAGCGTGGAAGGGAAAAATAGAAGAGGCTCTCTAGGTGATGACGCCTCTCTGTGCCCCTATGACCTTTCTCATTAGCCTCATGTTGTGCGCAGCTGCACTTAACCCAGAGGGGCTGGGCACCCAGGACATCTCACTATGTGGATGGCAGGTCCTGCCAGGCCGACTCCACCTGGAGTCAGTGCTGAACCCACCCCTCCCCCATCCCCCACTCACCCCAGGGACAGTGCAGCCTCTGGGGTGGCATCCACAGAAGTCAGGTGGTGTCAGGGCTCACTCTGGGTTTCGGTCAGTGCTTCAGGGAGGAGGAAGGTGTGACTTATAGAGAAACAGCACTCGGCAAACACTCTGTTCTCTCCACTCCTACACACAGTTCAGCCCGATGTGCAACATTTAAAACGGGACATTTCTGGTTTTGAGCAATGACTTTCGAGGTAGAATCACAAAACCAGTGACCGCCACATAAGAAGAGCAGCCTTTGCTCAGTTTGGAGGACACAGTGGGTCTTTGAGGAAACACTCTCTGGGACAGTGTCTCTGAACATAACTTATAGCAGCGGCTCTCCCCTCCCCTCCACAGGCTGGGGTTGTGGTAGCTGGTCACATTCAAGATGTCTTGGGCACCAGCCCCTTCTCCGCAACCAACAGAGCAGGAGGGTGAGCAGGTGGGATTCTGCAGAGGCGAGCCTCCACTGAGACACCCCAGGGTCCTTTCCCATACTCTGAGGGGCTGCACCCCCCTCTCCCCTGCCCCTCTTCTGCTTTGGCACAACTGAGAAGAATCCAGTTCCCGCTGTTCCCCTCAGCCCCCAGAACCCATCGCTCCTTTTAATTGGCCAGGATCTGCCCCAGAATATCATTTGTGCCCCTGGCTCCATTTCAGCTTGGGGAAATCATCCTCTGTTTCCAGGGACGGCCAGTGAGCCGGGGCTGATCCAGCACATCCTTGGCAAAATCGTACCAGCAGTAACCCTGGCAGTGATGGGTAAGCTACACACCCGGTGCTTTCGAATGAGGGAGATTCTCTCCTCTGCTCTTGCCCCAGTACAGGACAGGTGAGTGGGCTGTGAGTTTCAGGGGCACAGTTCCAGGCTCCTCCTCCTCAAGCCTGGGGGTGTCATTGCAGGCCGCTCTCCAGCGCTTCAACTTGGCCTGTAGGCGCAGAGCTCCGGCACCAGGTCAGCTCTAGAGCTCAACCAGGCCAGCATCTCACCACAAAGCAAACATAGGTGCTTCTGTATTCTCCAAGACATTTTAGAGACAAAGTCTCTAAACTATGTGGGTTCTTCCTAAAAATGTCAAGAAGTACCCTTGGATTTATGTTGAGGAATTAGAATCGATTTCCAGTAAGGCCAGAAAACAGAAAGCAAGAGAAGGATTTGGGACTCCCCTAACATAAAAAGCTGGAAAAAATCTGCCATTATTGCTCTTCTTTGTCCGAAGGCAAACAGCACAGGACAGTAAGGAGAACTTGGGTATGTTTTCCCAACCCCATGGGTCCTGTGGCTCTTCTGCCAGCCCTCTGCTAATGGTGCGTGCTAGCTCCGCTAGCACTGTGCTAGCTGACCCGCCAGTGCCTGCTGGTCAGACTGCCTTTCTGGTCCCCAGCTTATGTGCTGCCAGAACACTCAGGACCCTTCGATTTCACTTACCAAACATGAGCTGGCCATACTCTCCTAAGGATGCTCAGCCTTGCACAGGTTTCTCTGAGGCCATGCATTCCACCTGAGGCTCGGGGTTTGAGGGGAAGGAGGCTAAGGGCCCATGCTTCAACTTTCCAAGATCTGGAGGACTTAGGACAGTCACTTCGTATCAGCACATGTTTCTGCATCCGCTTGCCAGCGGAAAGGGGCACTGGGCCACTGCTGGTTGGGTGGAGGGATGGAGTTCATCGGGTCCCCACTTTCTCCCACCCCCATTGAGAACTTCTTTCTCTTTCTTAGAGAAAAGGGAGGAAGATGACACGGTGTCTTCCACCTAGAGACTCTCTCCTTCCCACAGCAATGGTTCTGCGATTTACATTAAGGGCTGTAACAGGTCGGAGTAAATGGAGCAGGTTTGCAATTAGTTTTCAAAGTACTTATCTCATTAAAGTAAATGAATTATTGATTTAGTGACACTCATGCTTTTAGTGAGTGGCGTGGTGCCATCCTCGCTCTGTGCCTTGGCTCTGGGAGCCAGTGGCCGGCACAAGCAAACTTGCTTTGTGTAGAGATTTTTTTTTAATTTTAATATTTTCTTCTCGTTATTTAGCTTCGTAATTAAAGTGGATCCACATGAGAAATGGAGGGTCGGTTTATGGGAATAGAAGCTCCAGAGACGAGTGTGCATGCCTACCTCCCTGCAGGAAAGAACAGAGCTAATAAGTGTCTGACCTCAACAGCTAATGGAGGTGGAGGCCGGAGGGGCGGGGGGGTCACCCTGGAGGGCTGGGGTGGGGGCGGAAGATGGACCACCGTGGCCGGCCCGTCAGCAAGCCTGTTTCCTCTGGACCGTGGAAGTTCGTGGCTTTGGAAGGTAGCTCCCCAATTCTTAGAGGACTGTGACTCAGAGTTTGTTGGATGAGAGGAACTAGGCCCTCCCCACCCCAGGCAGGAGGAACCCAGGGAGTCAGCAGGGATGGCAGCTGGGCTTGTCCTTGGCTCCAGCGAGTGTGTGAACTCTGCCCCAAAGCAGGAGATGAAGGTTGTGGGCTTGGTTTGGACTCAGTGCCAGTCTCAGCAGCACCACTGCCCCTGGGACTTGCAGGAGGGGCTTCTTCCCCCGGGGCTGGAAAAGAAGAAGGAAGAGGGAGAGAGGAGGGGACGCCAGTCCCGAGCTGTGGTGCCTCTGGAACTGGAAACAAGCACGCCCAGGAGGCCAAGCCAAGTGCCAGCTGCTGAGCTCGGGCGGCCCTTGCCCATCCAGGTACTGACTCAGCATCTCCCCGAGTCTGCCCCTGGAGGTGCCAGCAGCAGGGGAAGATATAGCACCCCATTAAAGGCCGCTGGCTTCTGGCTGCTTCTAATTTCCACCCTTGGTTCAAATTAACATGGCCTTGCCCCTGAGTACAGCTTGCAGGGACGGTGCTCTGGAGTGAAAAACGGGGGAGCCTGGGCTGTGCCCCTGAGACGTTACTTCTCTGCACAGCTGTAGCAGGATAGATGGAGGGTCCGAGTGTCCCTCGCACTGTCATTGGTGTCCTCTGACCCCGGCTGGGCGGGGCCTCACCACGCGGGCCTGCGGCACCGTCACCTCCCTGTGCTCCCCTGACACCCACGCCCAACACACAACATACACACACACACATGATCACACAGCCACCTGTTTCCTGTCCTGGAAATGGGACCATGACCAGACTGGCTGGGAAAGCTGTGGGCTCGAGAAGGACCTACAGGATAGACCTGGCAAGAGGTCAAGCTTCAGAGGGGTCAGCTAAGAAGGGAAGGGTCAGGCAGCATGGGGGCAGGGAAGTCAGCAAAGTCCAGTCTGGGCCCCCAGAAAAGGCCACCTGCCCTCCCGCATGGTCGACCGTCCCTGCCCAGGGTGGGAGTTTCTGGGTGCACAGGTCTTGTCCAGACTCTCCCTGGAGCTGGAACAAAGTAAGGTAGGGCCCCGGGCAGGTATTACTTCATCTACTGCATTGGCCTGTAAGCCCAACAATTTCCCCAGAGCGTCAGGCCTGTGGCGAGACCCCGAGTGGCCACTGCCTGCACAGTCAGGCCATTCACACATCCAGCCAGCCAGGCAGTGGCCTTGTCGGTTTGCGGAACCCGCACAGGAGAGCCGGTTTCACAGGGACACGGCTGTGAACGGTCCCTCGCTGCCCATGGCCTGGCCTGACGCTGTGCAGAGAGGGCCCAAGTCCAGGAGTCGCTGAAAGGACTCAGGAGTGACCCCTGGTGGCAGCAGGGGTCGGCTGTGAGTCCTCCCAGGACAGGAGGGCAGTGCCCTGAGAGCTCGCCCTGGACACGATTGATTTGTTTCAGGGTCCAGCTTCCGTCTCCACCCCCAGGACCCTCAGATGGGGCCAGGGATGGGCTGGACAACTAGCTGTCCTTCCCTCGATCTACACCCAAGGTTAGCATGCATGAGTCTGGCCAGATGGCTGTGAGCTGCACCCTAAGGCCATGTGTTCCAGATTGAGGGAAGAGTTAGGGTCAGGCTACAGCAGGGGACCCTCAGAGCAAGTGACTCTCCTTACCTGTTGCCACCAAGGGGTGGGGTAGTGAAGAGGAGGAATCAGAGCTAGACAGCAGCTGGCCTCCTGTAGACCTCAGGGTCCCTGCTCCCTGATGCCAGGACCTCCTAGAAAGCCACCCTCACTCTCATGAACTTTAAAACTCCCTGAATGATTGCTGGGAGCCCACTGAACCCGGGTGTTAGGGACCCATCAGTGACCAAGTCCCCCTGGCATAGCTCCTTGCTTACGCCCGGGCGTCTGGTCACTTCTGATGACTCAGAAGAAGTCTGACACACAGTGGTCAGAAGGGTCCTTCCTGAGTTCATTCTCAGCAGGCTATATGAAAAAAGGAAAGAGCTTGGGCTGGGGGCTCTGATCTGGATCTGCACGTGGCTCCTCATCCATTTAATTCCGCTGTGTGACCTCGGGCAGGTCGCACTTCACTGAGCTTCACTGATGGTAATCCCTGGCCCCCACCCTGCCCCTGCCTCCTGCACCATAGTTGGGAGAACTGAGGTTGTGTGAGTGTGTCAGTCACCGAGGAGAGTGCATGGCACACAGTGGGTACTCAAAAAACAACCCAAAGCTTCCCGTGCTTAGCCACATAGCTGGGCTTTTACAGCAGGGGCTGCCCCCGCCTCCCCCACCCACCCCCAGAGGGGCACAAACTACCCGGCCTGTGATCTGAAATTCCAGAGACGTCTCCCCGTTTCCCAGCACTCTCTCCCACCAGTGACACCTCCCAGAGCAGCAAATCGGGTCTGTTGCTAACTGGTTCAAATGTGGCTTTAAATATATATATATATATATATATCTTTATGATAAAAAATTTTTTTCATTTAATTAAAAATGTTGACATTGTGCCTGGACACCCCGCCAGAGAAAGTGGCTATAAATTAAACATTAAATCTTTAATGGTCCATAAAGAAATATTCGTTTCTGCTTATGTATATAGTGGATATAAATAGATAAAGAGAGGGCCTTTTTTCATCTGGGAGGCAGACTTTTTTTAACCTCGGCTGGATAATCTTGTTAAGTGGATGTAATTAAAAGTTAAATTAATCCGCGCCCTCCCCTTGGCTTTGTCTGGGGTGGGGGTGGGATTCTCAAGGAAGGAGCAAGTGGACTCTGCCTGGCTCTAACCCCTCTTTGGGAAACGCTGGGTGTGGGTGCAGGAGGAGACTGCAGCCAGTGGAGCTGCTCTGAGGAGCAGTGCATGTGTGTTAATAGGAGGGAGGGGGCATGTCCAGATTTCCATCATGAAAGTGACACCCTGGCTGTTGAGTGGGAGCTGGAGTGAATTCAGGAAACCGTCTGGGGGCTGGTTCACGTAAGAAGTGATGGTTTCGGTTCAGTTCAGTCACTCAGTTGTGTCTGACCCTTTGCAACTCCATGGACCGCAGCACACCAGCCTTCCCTGTCCTTCACCATCTCCCGGAATTTGCCCAAACTCGTGTCCACTGAGTCGGTGATACCATCCAACCATCTCATCCTCTATCGCCCCCTTCTTCTCCTGTCTTCAATCTTTTCCAGCATCAGGGTCTTTTCCAATGAGTCAGTTCTTCACATCAGGTGGCCCAAGTACTGGAGCTTCAGCTTCAGCATCAATCCTTCCAATAAACATTCAGGACTAATTTCCTTTAGGATCGACTGGTTTGATCTCCTCACTGTCCAAGGGACTCTCAAAGAGTCTTCTCCAACACCACAGTTCAAAAGCATCAATTCTTCGGCTCTCAGCTTTCTTTATGGTCCAACTCTCACATCCATACATGACTTCTGGAAAAACCATAGCTTTGACTTTATTGCAGCCATGAAATTAAAAGATGCTTACTCCTTGGAAGGAAAGTTATGACCAACCTAGATAGCATATTCAAAAGCAGAGACATTAGTTTGTCAACAAATGTCCATCTAGTCAAGGCTATGGTTTTTCCAGTGGTCAGGTATGGATGTGAGAGTTGGACTATAAAGAAAGCTGAGCACTGAAGAATTGATGCTTTTGAACTGTGCTGTTGGAGAAGACTCTTGAGAGTTCCTTGGACTGCAAGGAGATCCAACCAGTCCACCCTAAAGGAAATCAGTCCTTCCAATGAACACCCAGGACTGATTTCCTTT